>NC_041065.1:3607654-3907654 GCF_900634775.1 Gouania willdenowi
AACTCCAGGAAGAGAAACGATGCCAGAGTGCTGGTGTATCCCACGTACAGGTCTGCAAACGCTGTCTGCACAAAAAACCCACAAACACACACACATTCTACACACTGTGGTGTTTTTTTCACCTTCACTTGGATTCTTACATTACACATACATATACATATACATATACATATACATTACAGTTTTTATAGTTCTACTGTTAACAAGCATTAGTCGTAACTGAAGTCACATGTTCAAAACCCTGAACACTGTCTGTAAAACTCTCAGTCCATGTGAACTAAACTGTGAATCACTTTTCATTGTTTTCACACAAAATACGTTCAGTGACGACAGTCACCAAAACTCATGAATCCAGTCACTAGTTATTATTATTATTATTAATTATTGATTATTATATTTAAGTGAATGAGAGTGAGTGGTTGTCTGTCTGTGTCACCCTGTCCAGGGTGTACCCCCGCCCAGCGCCCAATGAGAGCCGGAGATTGGCACCGGCAGACCCCCGCGACCCTGAACAGGAATAAGTGGGTCTGAAAATGAATGATTATTATAATCAGTTCACCACCTGCTAAACACTTAAGGTGTATTGACTGCTTCATATGATATTCATTTAATGCAATATACATTTGACCTAGATTTGAGTGTTGTCCTGTTGCTTGAACACGTTTTCACAATTAAACCACAGAAGCACTGCTGTGCTTCTGCAAAGTATAGTCAAGTCACGTAACTGCGCTATGCTAAATGCTATATGTAAGTTCACAGCACATTAGTGAATAGATGACACGTGACTGCTGCTGCTACATTCTTTAACTAGTGGGCGGGTGACAGCGCTAGAGATCATAGAGAAACTTTGTTTTGAGGAAAAACGACAGCTTATAAAAGATGGAGACCAACACCTGAGATACCAGAGCTTCAGCAAAGCTAAGGTCAGAACATGTTTCATACTTTTCACAGTGAATGGAACAAAAGGAAGGATTGACTTTGTGGATGCTCCTCACTGAGGCTGTTCTGAGTTGTTGTTGTTGTCTTTTTCTCCATGTTTCTGTGTTTCCAACACAAACAACAGATGTGCTGTCGTGTCATGAGATATATCTTGTTGGGAGAGTATGGAGGCTATATTAAATAATTGTTTATGTTTCTTTAATGGTGTTTATGATGTTGATTTTGTTAATTGGCTAAATGCTTGTTCATGTGGATCTTATTGGGTTTTTTCTTTCTTATTATGAATTTTATATTTTGATAAGTGCATTGAGATGATTTTGTTTGAAATTGATTTATACAAATAAAATTGATTTGAATTGAATTTACACTTGACAGCAGAAACATATGAAATTGTCATTGGTGGTCTCGATTTGCAACGTGCCTACCCAACCCTAGTGGTCACGGCACGTCACTGCCACAGTGCATACCTAAAATATGTCCCCATATACAGTAGTATACATCCTGGTATTTCTCACTTACTCAATCTTTTCATACTATCTAATGTGAATGCACTACATACTTATTTAGACGTTACACTACTTCTACAGCGCCTCCTGTTGGCGACTTTGTGTCTTTAAAGTGCGAATGATCAGATTTGGAGTTTAGTTTAGGTTTGAGCTCTGTGTGCTCTTGTTTTTGTGTCATTCTCTGTGTTTAGTTTGGGGGCCGTACAACATTATTCTGAGGCCTGCATGTGGCCCCCAAGTCACCACTTTTTCCATATCTACTCCAGTGGGCGTGCACTGTAGCGGTTCCCACTCAACGTTCTTGAAGCCAAATTACGGCTCTTAGGGGTGTTTCCATCTTGCAAATTTGACATCATTTGGAGCCAGAGTTTGCGCAGTAGGGTGCGGTGGGAGGAGCCTTGGTAACATGCCCCACCCATTTATCGTACTGCCCTGATGACTTACGCAGCCCAGCCATGAACATAAATATCTTTCCCACTGGAAAATCTACCAACGTCTTGTTCAGATCATAGAGGTTAGTACAAAACCACCATTTATCTAAACGTACTCTATTTAAAAAGTAAGAAATTCACGCGTCTCAGCTTTCCTTCACGACGTAACTGCTGTTCACAAAGAGAGCTACGCAAGACCCGCAACTGTCAATCATCATATTTGTTGTAAAATCCCATTTTTCAACCTCAAATAACTTATTTAAAACAAACTTCACAGAAAAATGATCACTTGAACACAATGTATGGTGATAATAACTAATGATCACAGCAGAGTCTAGGTTTGGAAAATAGTGAAGTGACGAGTATTTTAACTTTAGAATTTGACCCACATCCCATCTGTTATCATTGAGGAGGCGGGGTTTATGACCCATACTGCAGCCAGTCAGCAGGGGGAGCTCTAAAAATAAAAGCTTCACTCCACCGGGGAGCTTGTCCCATCCATTCTTTTTACAGTCTATGGTTCACACCCATAGTATTTCTCTGTGACATCACAAACAGTGGGAGGACTTACGTCGTTCTGGCCAATCAGCTGCAGCAGTAGATCTCCGAGCAGAGACTTCCAGTGTTCCGCAGACAGTCGCTCCTGCAGAGTGTTTCTGAACAGCAGGTGGCGCTGTAGCAGCTCCTCCACAAACTTCACAAAGTTCTGACTGACATGAACAGATCCATCAGAGGGCTCCTCTGTGTGTGGGTGAAGGTTCTCCGTCATAAACACTTACGGTGGTTCTGCTACTGTCCTGTACGTGTCGTACAGCTGGTTCAGAGTGGACACATACTCCCACTCTGAGTGCAGCAGCTGCATCGCCACCTGATGTCGAGCATCTGCAACACCAACACTTTGTCAGAGGTGAGAGTAACTCATTACAAGTACTCATGTTACTGTAATTCAGTTGTTTTTACATGTACTTGTACTTTTTGGAGTATTTTTCTAAACCAGTAATTTTACTTGTACTTTACTTTACTTTACTTGTAAGTTTTAAATAAAGTAAAGTTATTCATTACATTTCTACACTCAACCGTTACTGAGTAAATTGATACTTTTTGTTTTAAAATAATTAATGGATATTGTGAAACTACAAAAAATGAAATGACCAGACAACAATCACATACATCACATCATAGCCAACCAATCAGATTAAAGACACGCCAAAACAGCATTGAATGCTTGTTATTTTCTCAGTTTTATTCAGTTCATAAACGTATCCATACTTAGAGACTGAGAATGTTTTTTTTTTTTTAATTTTATTCGTTGGTGTTATTTTATTTAAAAAAATAATTGTACATTTTGACAAACCTTTTATTTTATGCAGATGCCTTTGTGGAAAATAAAGTAAGTTCCAATTGTGCAATATTGTGTTTCCTTCTTTTTAAGTTTATACATGAGATGTTTACTGTATGCAAGGGAAAATAAACGGTAAAATACAGAGAAAACAATGGAGGAAATAAACAAAATAATAATAATAAAAAAATAACATTAAAAATACAGACATTTTCTACAAAAATACACAAAGCCATGACAAATAAACACAAAAATGACATAATAACCCATGCATAAACACCAAATGACAACAAAAATAAGCAAATAACAGAAAAATTACACCAATTACTCCAGAAACACACCAAACAGATGGTTCCCTCTGCTGGCATTTATTTATTTTCAGTGACGTGCCGTCAGGGTAGGCAAGGTAGGCAGTGCCTACCCAAGGGTGAATTGATATTTTGATTATTTGTTTTAATTATAATATAATTATAAATTAGAGAGCTGCCTTTGGACGTAACCGCGCAATGCTAAATGCTATACTAAGTTCATAGTGCATTAGTGAATTGATCCCATGTGGCCGCTGCTGCTACGTTCACTAGCTAGCGGGCGGGATAACACTACAGTCAGGATGACAGCGCTAGAGACGATAGAGAAACTTTGTTTTGAGGAAAAACGACAGCTTATAAAAGATGGAGACCAACACCTGAGCTACCAGAGCTTCAGCAAAGGTAAGATCAGAAAATGTTTCATACTTTTCACAGTGAATGGTACAAAAGGAAGGATTGGCTTTGTGGATGCTCCTCACTGAGGCTGTTCTGAGTTGTTGTTGTTGTCATTTTCTCCATGTTTCTGTGTTTCCAACACAAACAACAGATGTGCTGTCGTGTCATAAGATATATCTTGTTGGGAGAGTATGGAGGCTATATGAAATAATTGTTTATGTTTCTTTAATGGTGTTTATGATGTTGATTTTGTTAAATGGCTAAATGCTTGTTCATGTGGATCTTGTTGGGTTTTTTCTTTCTTATTATGAATTTTATATTTTGATAAGCGCATTGAGATGACTGTTGGAAATTGCTTTATACAAATAAAATTGATTTAAATTGAATTAACACTCGACAGCAGAAACATATGAAATTGTCATTGGTGGTCTCGATTTGCAAAGTGCCTACCCAACCCTAGTGGTCACGGCACGTCACTGTTTATTTTGTTTGTTTGTTTGTTTTTCTGTGAACAATCAAACTCCCAGGTTCCTAAAGTGGGGTACGGATATGTAAATTGTGGTAGGGAGTATGTAAATTAACAAAAAACATTGGAAACTAGAATATAAATAGACCAGCAGTCAGGAGCCAACTGCATTGCCACAGATGACACATTAGCCCCAGTTAGACTGCCTTCTAGTGGTGATCATCAAAAAAACTACAAATATGGCGAAGGCGACATTGCTTTATGCTAGCTAAATGTGCTTGATGCCCTTTGCCACTATGTATTTCTGAGAAAGTGGATTTTCAGCTTTGACAAAGATGAAAACTAAATATTATAGAACAAGAGAAAGAGATTCAGCCAAACATTCCAGAGTTCTGTTCATCCTCTCAACCTCACACTTAGAAGTTGTAGCAAGTTGTATTTCACAGTTTCATGGTGATGAATATGTTATATTACTGCTATATGTTCAAACAACAAATGTTTAGTAGATTCATTTAACGAAAACAAAGAGAACATTATCACTGAAAATTAATTTCGTTAATTAAGTGATGATTATGAATACGATGCTTTCTTGTGTGCTTACAGATTGTTATTATTATATTATTATTATATTGTTCCTCAACAGGATAGGTAAATTCAGTGACAAATTTCACTGTAGGGCTACATTTGGACCTATCTTAACATTTAGGTAACAATGCATTATGGGGGACTGCTGTGGCGTTACTAGTTGTTTCCTGTGTTAATGCTCTGATGATCACATGTTTGTGAATCTCCTGACCTGTGCCTTCACTGAGCCCAGCTTTGAGTCCCTGCAGGAAGCAGTGGAGGAGCAGTTTTCCTCTGGACGCAGCAGTGGATGGAGCATCCTCTTCTTCATCATTACTGCACAGACATCAGACAACACGTCTGTGTGTGCAGAAGTATGCTCATGGATCACTAAAGACTGATTCCATCTGTGATACTGAAACATCTGGAAAAGCTGCAATAGAGTAACGTTTTATCAGATCATATAGAAATCAGCCACCGCTCAACTATCACCCATAAGTCATTGCAAAGCTGTAATTCAGTAAGGATCGCTTTAGTCAAATAGCTTTATTTAGCATGCATTTTAGATTTGATTCTGGGACTTCTCTGCCCTTTCCAGCAGCTGCGTGGCTCCCATTAGCTTTTCCATGAGCTACATGGAGAGGCATAAGCAGAGAGAGCGGTCAACAGGACCCCCTGGAACAGAGGCACAAATGTTTAGATGGAAACAAAAGACAGTGTTTCATTAGAAAGAAGAGGAGGAGCCAGGGTGCTGATGGATGGAAGTAGGCGTGTTGCCGTGGTTTAAATGCAGCACTGAGACCAACTGTAACCAATGGGAAGAATAGAACATGATCAGCTGGATGATTAACTGATTAGGGGGTGGATGCTGTTAGTTGTTAACAGCTACTGACTGGACTAGCTTGAATTCCGTGCCTGCCTGAACAAACCTGTAGCAGTTCACCAAGTTTTATTTTTTAAAGTGTTTGAAATGGTTTCAGTGATTTTCAGTGTATGCTAATAAAAAAAAATAAGAAAGGAATGGGTTATTGAGTGGTGAAATGATAAACAGGGTCAATCATTCCAGATTCAAAAAAATGTTTTTGTTGTTTTTTTACAGAATAAATGTGAAAAAGGCTTTTTCCTAAACCTTCAAATGTTATCATGTTGTCTAGAAAAAGTGTAATTGATAGACATTTATGGACCAAACATGTTTGTGAGCATCAAGGTTTTAGAGATGTCATGAATCCATTTGTGTTACAATAATTGTAAAACTTTTGTAATTTATTTTATTTTACCTCTGTTTCTGCTTTTTTACTTCTTGCTGGTTTCTGTTACTGTACAACTGCACCATGTGACTTCTCATCACGCCCAGTTCCTCCTGTGAGAGAAACACACACACACACACACACACACACACACGCACACACACGCACACACACGCACACACACACACACACACAAACCAAAAAATGATTCTTTTCGGAAGGAATAACAACACAACATGCAGCAAAAGAAGTTAGAAAATACAAAAAACAACAGAAAAATAAAAACAGGAAAAAAATTAAAAAAATACAATACACGGCGAGAAAAAAGAAATACAGTATATGAAAAAAGAAATAGATGAAAAAAAAAAAACACAAAATACAGAGCAGATTAGAGCACAATATACACAATGATAAAAAATATTACATAAAATAACAGAAAAACACACAAACATGAGATGAAAATGGACAAAAACACAAACAAAAGGGCAACAAAAAGTGAGTCAAATTTAAATAAAATATGTATATATAATTTTCAAATATACAGTGCACAAGACAATAAAAACACACCAAACAACAACAAGATTTCACAAAAACACACAAAACCATAAACACACTATGACTAAAACAAACTCACAATGACTGTGTAATTCTCTGATTAGTCTTTATTCTAATGCTGACATAAATGTTGATCATGTGACCCTCAGATCAGATTCAGTCACACATTTGTGGCCCCGCCCCCTGTGGTCTAAGTTGCCTATCTATTTACAGTATGTATTTCTCTATGGTTTATTAGACAGGTACATAGACTGTGTCTGATGCTTATTTCTAACACTTGTTCCTAGAAGGTCTTTCTCTTCTCACGTCCTCTCTGTGTCGTGGCCCTGCTGTGGGATCAGTTTTACCCTCAAAGCCTCGACCAGAGACTCCATCCTCCGTGCTTTCTTGTGACAGCTCCTCCTGTTCTCCTCCATCTCCTCCCTCAGGTACGTGTCTCCATGCTGGATGTGGCTGAGCTCCAGCAGAGCACTGCTGAAGCCCATCTTCAGCTCTGACACCATGCACTGGAGCTGAAAGCAAAGCACAAAGCTCAGCTCCACAAGCCTCGATTCAATCCTCAGCGTGGCATCATCATCATCATCATCATCATCATCAGAGCCCAGAGCAGATACCTTAGAGATCTCATTGACGAGCTCGGCCTCCTGGGGCTTCATCATCACCTGAGTAACACAAACAAACAGAAACACACCCCATCTATAAGAAGCTCTCAGTCACGTCAACAGGAGCATTTCCAGATAGCATGAAAATAGCCGCAACGAGATTTCATTTCAGTTTCATCCCGTCCAAGAAAATATGAAAAGACAATCACATATAACACTTATAACACAGGAGAGAGAGGACTGTGTTTTGCCACAACGGCGGCGCCCCGTATTTGATGAAAAAAAAATGAGATAATATCAGAAGGAGAGGTGAGGGGAAAAGGCAGGTTTTAAACTGAATTCCTTATTGGGGAGGACAGTTTAAAACTAGGAAAAAACCTAGTTTTTTAGTGCGTTCAGATGCGTACATGCACAAAGCAAAACACAGTCACAAAGAGCTCGAGACCATAGCACATATGGCGGGTGGGTGGTGGGTCTGGAAGAGGGGTGTTGGGGGCGAGGGCCAGGGCGGAGAGGAGGAGAGGATTTCCTGCGTGCAGCCACTTCTGGGTACTCCACAACGCCTTTCCTGTGGGTCCTGTGATGGGATGGGGGGGGACTGCTTATGAGGGGTTTGAAATATAATCCCTTAGCTTCATTTCTGAAAAAACCAGATGATGTGTGATGACTTTGAATACATCAGTTGAGAAACAAAAGTTCCAGGTGGCAGTGGGGGGAGAGGAGCCTGGGGGTGAAGGCAAACTATAGACCAATATCATTACTTGTAGTTCTCAAAGATTTTGGAGAATTTATTTTAAGACTGAGCAAATGAATAATGCTGAGTAAGAGCTAATCGGGTTTCAGGTCCAGTCACTCAACAACATCCACAGGAATAATGAATTTAACGGTGGAAATTTGAACTGTCATTGATAATAGACATGACCAAGTCCGTGTTTTAGTAGATTTTCAAAAAGCCTTTAACACATCAAATCATACAAAAATACTAGATATCATGTACAAATATGGTATAAGAGGGGTTGTCATGTGAATGTTATCTAGCTATAAAGACAGGAAACAGTTGGTGCACATTAATAGTATAAAATCAGATGTTTGTAATATCAGTTGTGGGGTACCCCAAGGGTCTGTCCTTGAACCTTTACTTTTTCTGATTTATGAGAATGAAATTGTGTCAGCGTCATATTTACTTGAGTGTATATTATTTGCAGATGACACTACCTTATTTTAAAGGTGAAAAATATACAATATCTTAGAAGTTGTAGAGAACGACTTTAGGAAGTTTAAAAAATGGTTTCTTACAAATAGTTTGGTCAAACTAAAATTTTGGTCAAAAAGCATCAGATATTGAGGCTTATTTTTTATTTATTGAAGGAATTCAAATACAAATAACAAATGCGATTAAGTTTTTGGTTGTTGTGATAGATGATAAGTAATCATGTAAATAGCATATAGATTACATAAAAGTAAAAAATGATTTCCACAAGGAGTCACTGAATCAAAAGTTTTTGTACATATTGTGTAACTCACTGATTGTTCTGTATCTGATTTATTGTATTCAAGTGCCTGTAAATCGTACACAAATACAATTTTTATCTTACAGAAACGAGTGCTGAAAATTATTAGTGGAAGTGGATACAGGGAACATACAAACAATATTTATACAGTAAAATCTCCTACAATTTCTAAATTTGGTAGAATACAATATTATAAAAAAAATAAAAAAACAGGTACAAACTCATTTAAAAATGTTCCCCTCAAATCTGCAAAAAAAGAAGAAGAAAAAAAAATCAAAAGAGACAAAGTAATTATAATTGACAAGGAATAGAGATGTTAGAAAATCCCAGGTTGAGAACAGTGACACAATAGAGTTCAGGGGGTCAGACTATGGAACAATCTAAATGATGACATCAAATGATCAAAATCAATAAATATGAATGTGAATGTATTATGTTGAAGAAATATGAGACAGAAGTGTAACTGTATTGTGGTTTTACATGAGTTGTGACAATGACTTTTGTTGCAGTTTGCCTTTGTAATGTAATGATGTTTTTACGGAGGGGGCGGATGTTATCAGCTTGACTTCTTTCTGCTGCTTGTCAGGGCAAAATTGTTAGTTATGTTTATTAACATATTTACTCATAGACCTTATTCTTTTTAAGGCTTTAAGTTGAGACTTTTCATTTCTGCTGTCTCATGTTTTCTGCTCTCTTCTCGAGGTCAGCTTCCCAAAACACATCTTATCCCTCAGACACAGAGGCATGACACACTCACATGCCTACACACACTCACATAGTCACACATACACACCCAATACACATCCATTCATACACACAAACACCATACACGCACACACCTCCAACACTCACGACAATCAGGAGATACCAGAGAACTGGTTGTTTTGACCTAAAGAAGAAACTGTCTCTTTTCACTCTCTTCTTTCACCTCCACCCTGTCCTCTTTATCTCCTGGGGGGAGGAGGGAGGGGGACTGAGGGGGAATATACATGATGAGTTAGAACTGTGGGCCACTCTGTCATCGGACGTCCGCCCGGGCCGTCACTAATTTTGTCCATCTTTGTACTCTTTTTTATTTAGTTTTATCATAAACCTTTTTTATAAAATCATCAATGCCTCGCCTGGACTCCATCACTCAACCAGAGCAATAAATCATGTCTCCAAATGAGGTCAACCGCAAATTTGCCGTGACATGCTTTTCATTCATCTTTTTCTTTTTTTACAATGTGGAGGAGAAAGAATTTAGTTCCACTGTAATGTTTTGAATGGAATAAAAAAAAAAAAACAAGTCAATGAGGAAAAGCAAAAGAAGAGCACTTGTTTGTTTGTGTGTTATCTACTCACAGGTTGCCCTGCCAGCCGTCCCTGTGTGTAGGAAGTGGACAATTCTCCAAAAAGCTGCAGGAGATGGAGCTGCCAACGTCTCTCCCTGTGTGTCCACTGACAGAAGGACAAGCTCTGGTCAGCAAAGCAAAGGAATCTTTGTCATATACTGTACAAAACCTCCCTGATCCTAACCACACATAGAGACTCCATCATGGAACACAAAGGCATATGTGATTTATCTGCAACCTTTACTCTACAAGGAACCATTTAACCTCATCTCACCTGGATTAAAGTCATCTGGAGCCAAGAAAATAACATATCAATGAAGACAATACAGTGAATTCAATTATATAAAGTTAAAATTATATAGAATAATGTTTGATTTGATTTATTTATTTCGATCATGTAAATGGCAACTTAAAAACAGTTTAAAATAAAATAAAATAAACTAATATCAAGAAATAACAACAAAACAGTATCTTTCATCTTCAAATTCTCACACATCTCAGTTTACATGAGCACAATGTTATATAAAGAATATATTTTTTTAATTAATGTATATGAAAGGCTACAAAAAGTAACATGAATATGATAACACATGATCATGTGATCAACACATGTTAATTACTCATTTCTTGCCACACATAAAACATACATATTTAACCTGTACATTGGTGGTTAAATGAATCTGTTCCCACACAATTAAAATCTCTATTTTCTTCCAGAATAGTGTTTATGTTGGTTTAATTATCTTACCAGGGATTTAAAACTTAAGGTTAGTCACAGGTGCAGGAAAGTTGATGGTCTGTAGATGTTGCAAATTGTTATATCTTGATTTTATTTGCTGTCAATGTCATTAATCGTTAACAGACTCCGTGAAAAAAATTACAACTCTTTATTTCAATATATTTTTTAAAAGCTATAGGGAGCCATTGCAAAAGAGTCAAAGAGCCACATGAGGCTCCAGAGCCGCAGGTTGCAGACCCCTGACCTACACAAAGCAACGCATAAAAGACATCAACAATCCCCAAAATGAGAGAAACAGAGTTTAACTCACCTCAGTTACAACATGAGTGCTGTATACGTTCACATCAGATTAGATCAACTGAAATCCTTCATAGTGTGGGTGGATCCTCCTTTACTGGGACGTAGACGAGTGAGTGAGAGGCTGGAGCTGCTCTGTGAGCAGGAGTGAGTGTGTGTGTGTGTGTGTGTGGGTGTGTGTGTGTGTGTGTGTGTGTGTGTGTGTGTGTGTGCGTGTGTGTGTGTGTGTGTGTGTGTGCGTGTGTGTGTGTGTGTGTGTGTGTGTGTGTGTGTGTGTGCGTGTGTGTGTGTGTGTGTGTGTGTGTGTGTGTGTGTGTGTGTGTGTGTGTGTGTGTGTGTGTGTGTGTGTGTGTGTGTGTGTGTGTGTGTGTGTGAGTGTGTTTAAGGGTTGCAGAAATGAAAACCCAAAATTCAGTCTCAGAATAAAAGAATATTTTAAACAGAAATATCAGGCTTGTGAAAAGTGCCTCTCCACTCAATGAGTTCTCTTTTGTATAATTGTTGTTAATGCGTGTATTTGTATTTATATGAAGTTATTTTGTGTATTTTTTCTGTCATTTTGGGTGCATTTGTGGTCATTTTCTGTATTTTAATAGTGTCTTTTTGTGTTTTGTTGTATGTCTGGAAACTTTTTGTATATTTTGCTGTCATTTTGTTGTCGATTTGCGTATTTTTAACCCTTTTGTGTATTTTTGTTGTCATTGTGTGCGTGTATGTTTTTTTTTTGTCATTTCGTTTGTTGAGTGAATATAGTGAAATATTTCAAGCTTTTAATTCTTAAAATTTTGAAGATTAAAGCTGATATCCAGAGTTTCTTAGAGGACGTCTCGATGTCCCGCCCTCAACAGCTCCACTTCCTCCCCCTGCCTATGCAATCTACCAGAAGCCACGCCTCTACTTTTCTGCACGCGCATCGCGGAACATAACAAGGTCACATTGATATATGTCTATGGGTCATGTAAGAGACAACATCATATTTACCTGTTTGCTGTTGTGACGCGTGGCCTTGTTTCCGTGCAACAGTTCCGCATGTACTTTGATTGACAGACTCAAAAACAGGAAGTGGAAGCCTATTGGCTGGGCGCACTAGGCGATCGTTTCCATTTGTATAGTGGTCTATAGGACGAAGGAGGGACTTATATACATTATAGTATATGAATGACCACCAGCAGTAGACCATAGTAAAAGACTAGTTAGGGATTTTTTCACATTTCAAAAGAGTCAGACATAAACATAGATTTCTCAGAACGTCTGGATATCAGCTTTAAGTCTTACACATAAATTCAGTGTCTCTGAAAATTTGAATATTACGTCATATGTCAGTCCCTGAAGAATCTTCTAAATTCCTTGATTTTGCGACCAAATTTTTGTGGAATCGTTTGTGGGAAAGCTCTGCATTTTAGTAAAAATTTTCCTGTAAACCAAATTAGAGGCTCTGAAGGCCTGGGTTTGGCCCCTGGGCCTTTAATTTGTGACGTGGGGATTAGAAATTATGCTTTTGAAATGCAGAAGTAGTAAAACCTTTGACAAAATAGTAATATTAATACATTTATCCATCAATGGCTAATAGTTTTACTCATACAGATTTATTGTGTTTGTACGGAAGCGAATTAGGGCCAATTTTGATGGAGAAAATAATGTTGGGCAAATCAAGAATAAAGTTGAAATGTCGAGAAAAAAGTTGAAATATAATGTCGAGATTAAAGTTGAAAAGACAAGATTAAAGTCAAAATTTCTAAAATAAACTCAAAATACAATATCTTGATAAAAGTCAGAGGTTTGATAATAAAGTAAAATCTACAGAGGCCGATTAGGGCCAATTCACCTTATACAACAAGAGTCTCCATCTAAACTGTCCCTAATGTGTTTCCGTAGCTACTCAATAGCCACAGATGGACTGAATGTTTCCACCTCTTCTAAACATTCACTGGTTTTTTTCCTTCTGAAAAGATTACATTTTTAACAATATTTTTTCAAAGTCCTTAAAAAAAGAAAGCTACTGTGTTTATGAGCTAAAAGAGAAATAATGTCTTTGTTATTAAATCCAACTTCGGAGCATAGTTTAACGTCTTCATCGATACACAGCCACAATCTGCTATTTGTTGTCGTAGCTGGTAAATTGGCCCTAGTCAGCTTCTGTAGATTTAACATTAGAAAGTGTCTATTTGTACAGTTGCCGTATGGACAACCCCCGGTGCTATTGGTACGGTTACCAAAGTACACATACGTAGTGTCTTAGGGTTAGGGTTATGGTTAGGTTATAACCCAATATTGCAACAATTTTAAGGGTTAGGGTTAGATTTAGTCTTAGTCTTAGTCATAGTTACGTGACCTAAACTGGTCAATGACTGACCTATCACGTGACCAAAACTGGCCAAATAGAGGCGCTGCTTACGGATAGAATGTCAGTATATTAATACGGCAACCGTACGGATAGCCACTGCCTAAACTTTATTAGCAAACCCCCAACTTTTATCAAGATATTGTTTTTTCAGTTTATTTTCGAAATTTTGACTTTAATCTTGTCTTATCGACTTTAATCTTGTTTTATCGACTTTAATCTTGTCTTATCGACTTTAATCTTGTTTTATCGACTTTAATCTTGTTTTATCGACTTTAATCTTGACATTATATTTCAACTTTATTCTTGAACTGTCAACTTTATTCTCGAAATGTCAACCTTACATCTTGACATTTCGACTTTATTCTTGATTTGCTTAAAAGTATTTTTCTCCATCAAAATTGGCCTTAACCTGTATTTTGTACCCCTGGTATTTTTATTATTATTTATTTCATAATTAATTAATTAATGTATTTTCTTGATATAAATCTTTCATCCTTCTGTAAAATGTTTTCATTTATTGTTTTTTTTATTTATTTATTTACTGGTTTTTAATAAAAATTGACATTGATAAACATAAAAAACACAATTTATTTTCCTTTTTTTTTTTTTTTTTTTTTTTTTAATGTATTATCCTCGCATTCACCCCGCCCCTACGGTATGTACCTGCCAAAGAATCGAGCACTCAAAGCGAAAGTGGGCGGGGTTTAAAGGAAATCCGTGGTTGTGATTGGCTACAGGCAGCAGTGAGTTTTCAAACAGCTGCAGACTGAGAGCTGTCACAGACACAGACACACAGACCGGTGAGTAACACACATACATACACTCATATTTAACACTTTAGGACCAACTGTTTTCCTTTTATCTGCTTATTAAAACTACCATCTACCGTTTTCTCTGCTGTTTGAGTTACGAGCTTTGTTTGTGTGCCGTGTAAACCGCTCGGCTAACGTTAGCTTCACACTTTGTCTGATTATTATTATTTATTTTAATCTCCTAAAGCCACTGAAATGCCAACTATTACAGCAATTCTTACTTTTAAATAAATCATACATTTTACGTATGACGTGAGAGATTTATGAGTTTGTGCAAAATGTAGCTTTTGTTTTGGCGCAAAGGATCACATTTAAAAAATATATTTAAACTTCTATCTAATAAACATGAAGTTATACCTTGATTTTATTAAACAAATGTAATTTATTATTACCGGTTATTAATTTCCTTCATAGTTTTATTTAATACACTTTGTTTTTTTAGCCAATAAAAAACAGGGCAGTAGCTATGCGTACGGTTGCCGTATCAATATACTCAATTCTATCCGTACGCACCGCCCCTATTTGGCCAGTTTAGGTCACGTGACTAAGACTAAACCTTACCCTAAACTTAACTTCAACCCTAACCCTAAAAAATGTTGCTATATTGGGTTATAACCCTAAACCTAACCCGCTACGTATTTGTACTTCGGTAAACGTACTAATAGCACTGGGGGTTGTCCGTACGCCAACCGTACAAATAGACACTTTCTAAAAACAGCAACGTGATGACGACAAAAAATAAATAAAAAAACAACACTTTTGCAACATTAAATGCAATCAGAACTGATTAATATGATCAGGCTCTGCCATTACATATTGGCTGTGGCTATTGATACGGAAACGTATGAATAGACACATGAATAGTTCTGTCAGTTTTATTTTTAGCTAACCCGCTAACCTTTTTATTTTAACCCTATCCCAGGAAATACCCTAAAATGTGTATTTTTAAAGGTGAAATTTGCCGTGTTAAATATGTTAAAATGAAAAAATACATTTGACAAAAGCGGGATTTGAACAGCAACGTGATGACAAAAAAAAACTGTTTTGCAAGACTAAATTCAATCAGAACTAATTAATATGAAGTGGATAATTGTAATGTGAGAGGGTGAGACATGAGGCTCGGCCATTAAATATTAGTCAGCTAATATATAAAAATAACATGTCAACTATAATTTTTCCTGCCTTTGTTCACTGAATTAAAAACACTGATAAAGTGAAGATTGAACAACATTATTTGATATCCAAAAAGTTTCTCAGATTTTCTGTTATTACAGAAATACGGAATTCACTTCCTGAAACAGAAATAACAATATTATTATCATTTTGTTTTTAATTTATTAAAATAAAAACTAAATAAATAAAGGGGAAACTACCATGTTACACTGAATATATCTTCACATGCAAGTTTGGGAAAATATCACACATTTACACAGAGTTCGTCTTCATAAGCGTGTTGATTCAAATTAGAGGCTCTCAATACATATATATTAATGTAAAACCTAACAGATACTAGGATAGTAATGATCCATCAATCTATATCAATGCATCGATTAGTCAAGACATGATTCAACCAAATCGATGGAAACTCAAGCTATCGATCAACACTAGTACAGTGGTTCTTAAATGTTCAGCCCATTAAAGTGGCCAAAAACGGACAGAAAAATGCTTCAAAGTGTCAATATTGGAACAATTATTAGGACAAATTAGTTTAAACTGGCAAATTATGGGCATGTCAAATCGTAAATGTGGTAAAATAAGCATGAAATATGGTAAAGAGGTTAAAAGTGACAATAAGGGGTCAATATATGTGACCTTGGGTGGGAAAAGTGGTGGAAAGGGTTTGAAAGTAGAAAAAATGTGCAGAAAAGACGTTGAAATTTGATGGTGAAGTGTCAGAAATGGGAGTAACGTAGCAAAAATGCACTAAAATGAGCAAAAATATGGCAAGAAAAACAGATGAAAATAGGTTAAAATATGGCAAGTTTGGTGTAGTGGTGGAAAGTAGGGTAAAAATAAGCAGAAATGGACTCAAATTGTTCAAAAAATATTCTTAGATTCTTGAAGTTATCTCGCGACCCCTAATGGGGTCCTGACCCCAAGGTTTAGAAGCCCTGCTCTAGGATACACCTTTTTGGTAAGAAGAATGGTTTTCGTTTAAATGTGTAAAACATTTTGACAATAAAGTTGTCCAAACATGTTCTAAATGGATCAAAGGCCCCTGAATTGAAGCAAATCAAAATGGAACTGTGGCAGACTTTGTGATATAAGCAAGTATCATATTGTTGTCCAAAGAATGGATATCATACCATCATTAAACCATCACAGATACAAAGTGCTTTCTTACAATTGTTTTTAATAGAACAATTATAACTGACCAAAGTCTATCAAAGTGTTGAGATGTAATTAATTTTATTTTATCATTTGAAATAACTCAAGCTGAATACATAGATTGTAAATTAAAGTTGTATAAACTTTGTCTTTGACAGATATGATGTTGTAAGGAAAGTGTGTCTACACCGTCTACAGAGGAGACTAAATGTAAGGACTATTTTTATGTATTTCTGTTTTATTTACTATTTCAGTTTTTATTTTAGTCATTTTGTGTGTTTTTGGAGTCATTTTGTGTATTGTTGTCATTATTTTGTGTATTGTTGTCATTATTTTGTAGTTCTTCTTATTATTTTTCTTCCCCAACTCCTTTGTTGTAGAACTCCTCCTATGCTATTAATGCAGCACTAATGACACGTATGTCTCATCTTTCAAGGATGATTTGTTTACATTTTTGGAGCCAAAATGTCAAGGTCACGTCAAGTGTGAAACACCAACATTTTTCGTATTTCTATGAATATTTATCGCAACAAGTTCAATGCTTACATTTATGAAAAGCTCATCTCAAGTGAAGTATTTTATTTAACTGGACCAAAGCTGTACGACATACCGGTAAAAAGATTGGTAGGGGTCAAAGTTCATGACGTCACAAAAAAACCAAAATGTTTTTCCTATAACTTGGCCACAAATTGAGATACAGTGCTCAGACTGGTACCATTGAACAACATTTCGTTTCAATGTGTGACCTTGGTTTTCGCTCAAGGTCATGTTTAAAGTCAAGGTCTGTTTTTTTTTTTTTTTTTGCATTATATAACTTGTCAACAAATATAACTACAGGTTGTCATTTTCTCCAATTTTCAATTGCCAAATACGTATTTGTCTTGTGAATACAGGTCTTGTCTAATTTCCTGTTGTATTTGTGTATTGTTAGTCGTCTTGTTTAACTTTTGGCTAATTTTGTGTGTTTCTGTTTCCATTATGTGTATTTTTGTTGTCCTTTTGTAAATCTCTCTTTTATCTTTGTGTATTTTAAGTCGACTTGTGTGTGGTTTTGTTTTTGTATATTTCATTTGTCATGTTATGTATTTTTGTTGTCCTTTTGTAAACCTTTGTTATTTTTGTGCATTTTAAGTCATCTGTTTTTGTATTTGTGTAGTTTTTCTATTGTCGTTATGTGTATTTTTGTTGTCTTTATATAAATCTCTCTTCTATTTTTCTGTATTTAGTTTTTTTGTGCATATTTCTGGGTTAGTGTTAACTCTAACCCTGGGTTTCTATCTGGCTCCGCCCACCTGAACACCGCTTCTCAAGGAACACATTAATTTACCTTGACACTCTGACACACATTCGTATCATTACACACTGCAGACGTGCTCACATCGTTACTAATGTTATGCTGCTTTATGTTTTTTTGCAAACAGTTTTTTACAACATTGGGATACAGAACTATCAGAAAGGTTGCTCTACATTAAAACACCTACTGCCGTCTATAGTAAAGTCCCATAAATACAAACCTGTTGCAAATGTAAAGGGGGCGATGTGAATTTAAATGAATACACATTTATACCCTTCAATATGATACAACAATTTAAAAAATCTAAATGTGGTGAGATGATGACCTAAATATGCATTACTGTTCTGAATGATGTTTTTATATTTCATTTTCAGCTGCTGCCAAGTGCACTTTTCTCCTGTCAAATTGACCCTAAATGAACTGAAATTTTTAACCAACTCCTGGGCAGCTGCGACGGTGTTACCTTTACCTCTGGGAATGCGTTCACACTTTAGCGACTTTGGCGACTACATTACATTCCATGTTCCGTGATTTCTAGACAGCCCAAAAAAATCACATCACCGCCTCCTTTCCTTCAGCCCGCCTTCATTCACGCATACGTGCATTTGGTCTATCTTACGCGCTGTGGGCGTGTCAGCAACCTGGACCGGAGAATACGCATAGAAGAGAAGCGCTTAACTGCAGGCGCGCAAAAAAGCACTTAAGTCCAGACGGTAGAATAGACCCCTAAGATTGCAGCAATGATTAGTGCACGTGCAGAACTGGTGCAGACCGTCCTTATTTAAATGAGCGTTTAGTATGTGTTGTGTTGAACATGGAGGGTGAACATGAGTGCGTGGCAGCAAAAAATAAAAATGTGAAGCAGCAGAATTGGAGTTGTTAGTAGAGGAAACAAATAAAAAAAATGGATGAATTACAGCAGATAGATATTCTTTATTCACCCCACAGTGGAGAAATGTGCATGGATGTGACGGATGGGTGCATGTGTGCGGCTGATTGCGCGCATGTGTGTGTGACAGTGATCCACGGAGGAGAAATGGATGTACGTCCAGCTTTTTTTCTCTCTCACACACACACACACACACAACTGGAGCCTTTTCATCTCTGCTGTGTTTTTTACTGCAGCGATGATCTCTGCGTGTGTTTGCACTTGTGTCTCAGTTGTACTATTTTTCCCTACTAAATCACCGCAAACAGTTCCAAATTTCATGAATTGCATTGTTCTCCCTGCATAAATGTATTTGCATTTCCTCCTCCCTTATTTTTGCTCCCCCTGGGAGATCCGCCTACTATGCATATTCATTAGGGTGAAACGCGCTAAATGGATTGAGGGTGTATTGGGAAGAGCAGCGGCAACACACTCCTGATTCCCTGGGCTTTTTTTTTACTCCTTATTAGTACGTTTTAATACCACTAAACCTTTAGTGAATCTGCCCCTCAGAGTTTATTGACCAACGTCACACCAGCTGTAATGGAACCAGATACTGTACTCAGTTTCCCATCGCGATTGATGTTGACCCAGAGTTTATGGATAGACTCAGGAGTTTGTTGAACCTCCTTTCTGAAATACCCCCCTTGTGTCTTTTCAGGTTTTTCTGTTGTCGTTTTGTAAAATACTCTGTTCTTTTTGTGTATTTTAAGTGTAATTTTGTTTATTTTTGTAGTTATTTTGTGTTTTTCTGGGGTTTTTTTGTCGTCCTTTTGTACATATTTCAGTAATTCTATGCAGTTAGCGTCCTTTTGTTGGCCTTTTTTGCCCATGTGTGCTTTGATTCATCTAGTCTACAGCTCAGACGCACGCACGCACGCACAAACACACACACACAGTCTTCCAGGTTGTGTTCTTTGAGTTAAAGCGTTTCTTTGTGTTTGTAGGGCTTCAGCATTTCGGGGAAGTGACTTTGATTCGTCTTCAGACGAGGACGTGATAGATGAGCAGCTGACGCCCTTTCACATCTCTTGGTGAGTCTTATTAGATAGTGTGTCTTCCTTTTTGTTGTCAAACACACACACACAGAAATGCAGATATGTCTTCCTGTTTTTTGCATTGCTTTCAGGCTGCCTCTGTCCATCATCGAGTGCTCCCAGTGTCTTGGAATATGTGCACTACCAGGTAAAGTCCCAGCACGGAGCCAAAGAGCAGCTTTCCTAACAGTCTAATCAACTCTTCTGTGCTTCAACTTTTTAAAGGCTGCAAATATAAAGAGGTCCGCAGGAACCTGTTCAAAGATGTTGGTAAGACACAACACGTACACACACTAAAGGATTCAGTTTGTGAGCGACTGTGAAGGTCTTTGACGTGCAACATTGACCTTGTTTTATTCATAGAAGGACCGGCTGACCCACCGCTGTCTTATTTATCTAGAAACAGAAAGAAAGTTTATTTGAAGAAGACAAATCTTGAAAAAAAAATGGCTCTCTAAATCAGGGGTTCTCAACCTTGGGCACTGGGAGGGGGTTCAAGAAACTAGGAATATATTTTTAACAATTTGAGCCCATTTTTGCTTATTTTTACAATTTTTTTTTTGTAATTTTGCATGTTTATTTGGGTCATTTTGTGTGTTTGCTTTGGGGTCCGTCACCAGTTGCCAATACCTGTCCTATAGAATATTTCCTGCTCTGTGCGTGAGCGGCCGAGATGTTTTGTGTCATCAGATGAGCTCCACCACCAGGGGGTGCAGGACGTGTTTGTGCTGTGCACCGTAGGAGAGCTGGTCCACTACAGGGTGCCCTGCCTGTTGGACGTCTACCAGCAGAGAGGCTTCACAGTCCATCACAAGCCTTTCTGTGACGGAGAAGCTCCTGAGCTGCAGCTGTGCTGCGAGATCCTCGACGAGCTGCAAGAATGCCTCGAGAGGAAAAGGATCACGGTGATCCAGTGAGTTTCTTCTTCTGCTTTTAATTGTGCTCAGGTTTGACCTCAGTTGTTTAACTACATTTGTAATCACAATTGTTCAACTCTTTCTTCTGTTTTTATTTGAGCTGTTTTCCTTTTAAAAAAACCAACCCACACAGAATTACCTGATCAGATGAGGATGTCCTAATTATTTTCACAACATTTTAGTGGATTAGGGTAAATTTTGATGGAGAGAATAATTTTGGGCAAATCAAGAATAAAGCCAAAATGTCGAGATTAATGTTGAAATTGAGTGTAAAGTTGAAATATAATGTAAAGATTAATAAACCCAAATTACATTAGTGTGATAAAAGTCAAAAGTTTGCTCATAAAGTCAAATCTACGGAAACTGACTGGGTTCACCATATACGACAACAGTCTAAACCGTCCCTAATGTGTTTCCGTAGCTCCTCATTAGCCACAGATGGACTGAATGTTCCACCAAACTTTACTGTTTTTTTCCTTCTGAACAGATTAAGTTTTAAGATTACGACCGTGTTTATGAGCTAAAAAAGAAAGAATCTGTTATTAAACCCAACTTTGAAATATAATGAAATGCAGTCATCAATACACGGCCACATATTGTCATATGGTGAATTGGCCCTCGTCTGTATCCATAGATTTGACTTTATGAGCAAACCTTCGACTTTTATCGCATTGTGTTTTGAGTTCATTTTCGACATTTCGACTTTATTCTTGATTTGCCCAAAATCATTTTTTGCAAAATTAGCAAAAATTAATTTCCGTATAAAATTGTGCCAATCTTTCCATCCAGTCTTTTGTTAAGTCAGCTACTAAAATGAATAGTGTGGACCAGTGGTCCCCAACCCAACCACTAGATCGTGGACCATTTGGTACCGGGCTGCAAAGAAAATGTAAGGTTTTAAAAATGATTTAATTTGATTTATATTTATGTTCTTGGATTGTATCTAAAGGTCCAGTCTTGTGCTCTTTTTCACCCATATTTGTTCTAAGAACCCCAACAACATCATATTTGAGGTTTATTTTCCCAAACTTGCCTGTTTTCCAGAGTTTTAGCCTCTGAAAAGTCGCTTTCAGAGCGCTCCTAAAAACAGGCTGTTTTTTTGGCGTATGCATGAGTGTATGTAAACACTCGCGCTGCTTCAGGGTGTGTGTTTATTACAGCAGCAGCAGTAGATTATTAACAGTCTTCCTTCTCCTCACCTCTACTGACCATAGAACTAGTCCATTTAAGACGATAGTCCATTATTTTGTTCAACCGTTGCTTCACATTGGGTCACAAACAGCTCATTCCATAAAGGCAATACAATGTGGTGTAACGGCTACTAAAAGTGAAACTGATTGCGTGCTCTTCAGTTAATCTACATACTGGATAACCTATACAGTATACTGAATGTAAATATATTAACTGTAATATCAACCTGCCGTCGCTATGTTTGTTTTAGCTGTGAAGTAGTTTGAGAGGGAGGAGCTCACATTCTTTGGTAAGGTAGGAGGTGCCAGGATTGTCAGGAGGAGGAGTTAACGCGATGTGACATCAATACGCGAGAAAAATCCAACTGGCCTGTTTGGAGCTGACTTTTTACAAAATGTGGAAAAACAAGGGAGGAAACAGAACAGAGCAGTCAAATGTGCAGCCATCACTGATCATGTGAACAGTTTGAGAAAATAAAGGAATGATGTGAGAGAAATACGTAAAGGAGTGAGGAGGTGTGCTGACTAAGCGACTCTGAAAATGGATAGATGGATGGATGGATATGTGTGTGTTTCTGCTGGAACACTGGGTTGTGAATGTGTGCTCATGCCTGTTACCGTGACGGCAGACCCGCAGGGTTAGGGTTAACCCTTACGCTGCTGCTGCTGCTGAGGTGTCACTGATGGAGTTGCTTTGTTCCAATAGCATTTCATGTTTGGTCCTGGTTCTCATATGGTCAAACACCGCACCATGCTTCACTTTGGGACCTACATTTTATAGAGGACCAGAGTTTGTTTGTTTGCTCCTCACCAGAGTTTCAGTGACATTTCACAGAGTATCTGAGGAAGTGAAGCATGGTGCAGAGCAGAGAGGCATGTGTGAAAGAACCCTTAGTCAGCAACAGCAGGTATGACAAAAACATTTATTATTAACCAATGAGTTACAAAATCTTAATCAGAACAATATTTGATGATTTCATTAAATGAATAAAAATACATTATAAAAAATGAAAAATAATGTCAATACATCCAATAAAATAAAAAATATTTTTAAACCATAATATAACCACTAGTTTAACTTGAACATAAGCATGATTCAATCAGAGATTAAAATGGTGATCATTACCTAAATGAAATAAATGCATTTTTAAAATGAATGAATTGAAACCGACCAGTCAGTCCTTCCAGTTTCTGTGAATAACTGTGCTTTAAACCAGTGGTTCTCAACCTTTTCAGCCCGTGACCCCCAAAATAAAGGTTTCAGAGAGTGGGGACCCCCACTGTAGCTGAAGGTGGAGACAGGACCACCTATAAGGGGGAATAAAGGGGAGAGATTTTTGGGGTCCATCCATAAAGTCAGTAAAATGATGGTCCATTGTTCTATGAATCTGTGATAACCACATTTATTTATTCATCTGAATAATATCTACTGTTAACCAGGAACATTTATTATTATTATTATTATTATTATTATTATTATTATATATAGATGCAACTCATTGTTTTAATCAGAAATAAAATGGGTTAAAAATGATTAAAAAAGGTGGAAAAGTTGGTGAAATGGGATTTTAAAAAAACACAGAAAATGGTTAAAAGTTGCAGATTAGAGTGGATAAAAACAGACATAAATATGATTAAAAAAGGTTCAAAGTGTCAATATTTGAACAAATGGTTTAAACTGGCAAATAATGTGCATGACAAATTGTGAATGTGGTTAAAATGACAAAAATAAGCATGAAAGAGGTTAAAAGTGACAATAATGAAATATTTGTCTTGGTTCATCTTCAAAAACGACTCTTTCATTGAATGTATTTATTTTTTGTAATATATTCCACTTTGATTGCTCATTTTTACCCTAGTTTCTTCTTTTTCATATAGTGTAAAACACCCCATGTTTTGTTGTGTATGTTCTGCATTTGTGTTATTCATTTTGACTTTATTAAAAGAAAAGAAAAGGAGGATCACTTGAGGAATAATATCAAAAATGCATTAAAAGGAGCCAGAAAAAAGTGATAATAGGTTCAAATATGGCATGTTTGGTGGAGTTGCAGAAAAAGGGTAAAAATAAACAAAAATGGGCTCAAATTGTTTAAAAAATATTCAGTTTCTTGAAGGCATCTGATGACCCCCTACCAGTGTCTCCATATGGGGTCCTGACCCAGAGGTTGAGAACCCCTGCTCTGAAGAGAAACTAAACTGCTGATTACAAATATAACTGTATGAAGTAGTGTTATTGAATGATTCTAGTCCAACTCTGGACATTTTAGTAAAAGTATTTAAATTGTGTATTTAGTCGTACATTGTCAGTGACGACAGCTGAAATCAGCAGCATTTTGTAGAATTTAGAGGTTTAGTTTCTCTTGAGTTCTGTAGTTCATAAATGTAGTGAGATTGTGATTGGTTGCATTACACAGCAATAAAACGAGGCTTTTTGTGTTGACAGCTGCTACGGAGGGCTGGGACGATCAGCGCTGAGTAAGAACCACTTCCTCTGATTTAATATGTTGCATGTAGGTTGGTTTCTCTCTTAGTTTGTTGTTCTTGTGTTGCTCAGTTGCCGCCTGTCTGCTGCTGCAACTCTCCTTACTGCTAACAGCCAATCAAGCCATTGAGATCCTCCGGGAGCTCAGAGGAGGAGGAGCCGTACAGACGGTTAAGGTAAGACCTTTAAAGCTGCAGTATGTAGAATCATGAGAAAAAACCACGCTCCCCCCTCCCCGAACCAAAGTTAACCGGTATTCTTGTGAACGTGCACAGACGTGGAGCCGTCTCTCACTGTAGTGGGAGGGAGGGGCTGATGCTTCAGCTCTACAGACAATGAAGGACGACGGAGTTGTCACTTGAAGTCGCTTAAAAAGTTCAAATTTTTGAGCAACGAGGTCACGCAGGACCTAGTTCCCAGAATTGCGTAAGTCGGGTTGCTTGATATCGCGTCATTTACATTGATTTTAAATGTAATGTAGTCGCTTCAGTCGCATTCGGTGTGAACGCACCTTTAGAAGCTGTTTGTTCCTCTCCTCGGTCTTCCTTTTTCCTCTTGGGGGGGCGGTATGTTGGCGGTGGTCTTGGGGTTGGGATCGGCGGCGGGGTGCGCTGGATGTTTGGCTCCTTGGGGCTTTTTCAGATGTGTATGTGGGGGGCGGTGGCTGCTTCTCAGCCTGGGATCTTGGGGGCATCTGGGGGGCTGCTCGGCCGGGGGTGGGGGGTGGCCTGGGGCTCCCTGGCCCCCACTCTTTCTGCTGGCCTGGCTGCATCTGCGGGCCCCGGGCGGCTCCTGGGTTTGCAGTAGCGGTTTTTGCACATACACTGGTCTACGATGCACTGGCACGCCTTGGGATGTGGGATAAAACTCATACTGGGTTTAACTTTAGACACGTTAATCCCAAATACCTGCTTTAGGTACTACCACTCACTCATTCCCCCTGTTCACAGCCACCACCATTATAGCTAAGCTTCACACTTGTCACTATACTGGCTTGATTACACAACATAATAAGCACAATATATTCTACAACTTCACATCTCACCCTCACTGTAAAATAATCTATTCTTCCCCACCCTTTCTATTTCCTACCTTGAGTTTCTCCTGCTCCCTTCCCCCACCACCCCCTCACCTCGGGGTAACACTGCTCTCCCTTTTTATATCCTCCCTATAATAAAAGGTTTCTTACCTTTCCTTACTGAGGGCTGGTGATGGTCACAATTATGCAATAAAATAAATTAATTTATTTCACTGCAATAACAAAACATGCTTTGCTGTCTCAAAATGATTGCACTTCTTGTAGTGTTGACCTTTGACAGCATGTGCAGACAAATGGGAGAAAAAAGTAAACAGATCTCTGATTGGCTGAAATCTGACGTCACGCTCCTGGATTTCTGAAGGTCATTTACAAAGTTCACTGTCCACGCCAAAAAGAAATGTACATACTGCAGCTTTAACCTTCACCAATTCTGCTGCCATTTATTATTTAAAGGGATCCTCAACTGTTTTAACAAATGTGGTGGAAAACCTTTGAAATGTCCTTATTAGAAAATGTTTGTCTAACAAAACACACTATTATGCACCATATTCGTTCAATCGTGATTTCAAGATGGAGGAACACAGGCTGTAAAACTGTAAAATTTTTAAAAGTTAATAAAAAGAATATGGTGCATAATAATGTGTTTTGTTAGACATAGATTTTATAATTAGGACATTTTGAAGGTTTTGTGCCAAACTTTTAAAAACAGTGGAAGATCCCTTTTAAGGTGAAATAAAGGCAATTAGTAAAACTTCTTTTTTTTTTTAATTTGCAGCAATACAACTTCATTCAGGAGTTTCGCTCAAAGTATGCAGACTACTTGGAAAGCAAAGAGGCGGCAGCAGAGGAGCGTTCAGTGTCTCGATGATCACATGGTCTGTTATTAGTCGTTGAATGATCCACACCTTTTAATGGAAATCTCAGATCACTTTCTTCTTGCTGTATGTGAACTTTGATCTAAACAATGAATGAATGAATCATCCCTGAAAGCCTCTTCTCAACTTTTTACAACTGCATGTTTCAACATTGTTTTTTTGTGTAAAAAATAAATCATTTCTTTTAAGCTCACTTTCTGACCTTTATGCGTCTTTAAATGCATTCCAACATATTATTGTTTTTCAGAATCAGCTTTATTGGCCATGTAATGTATGACTTGGTGAACTGTGCTCTCTCTAACAGTGTAAACATTAAATAATAACAATCAACTAGAAAAAATATAAACAGTAGTTAGGCTAATATGTGCAAAACTAAATAAAATAATATAACAATAACAAGATAAGATAATAGTGCAGTAGTGCAGGTGAACATTTAAATTAAATATTATGTCCATGAACATTTCACAGTGACAGGTTGATCCAGGGTTGTTATGTTTAGTTCCAGGTTATTTCACAGTAACAGAAACAGGTCTGACACTCTATGACTGTTTAGTGTTGATCAGAGTGACAGCCTGGGGGAACAAACTGTTTTTATGGCGGGTAGTTTTGGCGTACAGTGATCTGTAGCGTCTGCCGGAGGGGAGGAGTTTAAACAGATTGTGTGCAGGGTGGGAGGGGTCTGCAGTGATGCTACCTGCCCGTTTCCTGACCCTGGACAGGTATAAGTCTTGGATGGAGGGCAGATCAACACCAATGATCTTTTCTGCAGTCCTGACTATCCTTTGTAGTCTGTGTCTGTCTAGTTTGGTTGTAGATCCAAACCAGACAGTGATGGAGGTGCACAGAACAGACTGAATGATGGAGGTGTAGAACATGATCAGCAGCTCCTGGGGCAGGTTGAACTTCCTCAGCTGATACAGGAAGTACATCCTCTGCTGTGCCTTTTTCCTGGTTGTGTCTATGTGGGAGGTCCACTTCAGGTCCTGTGAGATTGTGGATCCCAGGAACCTGAAAGAGTCCACGGTCTAACAAGGAAAGTTTTATAGTGTATTTTATTTTTTGTTTTCAACCCATTTCAACATTTTTCATAACTTCTACATTATTTCATAGAGGGTTCAGTGGCTAGGCTAAGCTAATGCTAGGTGGGGTTGGGGTCAATTACATTTTTCAATTATGTCTTCAATTATCCATGTTCAACTACAACTTTTTATGATTTATGATTACTGCATTTTTTTCCAATTAAATTTACAAGTGTTGTTTTTTTCCCTGAAAGTCGATGACAATTACATCCTCAATTACTAAAGTTCAAATTAAATGAATCATAGTTACGGAGCCTTCAATAAATAACCCCATAAATTGCAACCTTCCTCTTGTGTTAGCGTTCTGTTAGCATCGCTTATGATAACGGCTCAGTTTTTACCCATTTTTTAAATCAGCTGTAAAATACACTATAAAACCTTCCTCGTTGGGCTGATCCTAAAGAGAACTGACATGTGGATGTGAAACATATTTTATTGATTGTTAACTACAGACGCGTAAGCAATAGAACGGTAACGTTTTCACCCCAGTTAAAGTGTGCTCGTCATATTTGCACTAGTTTTTAGGGTGTTATGATGGCCTTATCCCAGAAAAAAATAATATTCCCGTTCTCCGATATCACCTCCCTCCAGGGCTAATGCACCACATACATAGGCCTAGAATTGCGTAGAAACGTGTCCACACCACTCTCAAACTATGGCTAAATGTAACCCAACCAATATTATGGTTGAAGGGGGGAAAAGCAGCACACGGTTAAATCCATTCCCACATACTTGGGCACTGACCCCCAAGTACGTCTTTGGACGGGTCTGTTTTTAAGTGGTTTGTTTCCTTGAATTACTGTTTGCGTGCGACACACACACATATCCACGAGGGTTGGGTGGGGGGACATCGCTCCCCCATCCCCTTTCTTTAATTGCACCTCATACATTCACATAACGGTGGTGGGTTGGTTTACACATTCAGGTCTATCAGGTGGGGGCCCGGCCCCTCTGTGGATGGCTGGTGCTGAGTTACCCGCTTCAATTTATCCACACTTGTCACCAGACTGACTTAACTGATTACACAACACATTATGACACAACTATAACATTACATTGCACTTTCACCTTATATTGGTGAAAGTGCGTATCTTCCATCATCCCGCCCTGACTCCCTCTTCCCTGTTTCCTTCCCCCTCCACCTATGTGTAACACTGCCCTCTCTTTTTCAATCCTCCCTTTAATAAGGTACTTTTTACCCATCCTTAGGGAGGGCTGTTGATGGTCACAACTATGCAATAAAACAATTTCATTTATTTAAGTGCAATAATAAAATGTGCCGTCACAAAAAGACAACACTACATATATAGTGTTGACCTTTGACAGCATGAGTAGACAAGGCAAACAAAAAGTGTGCTCATATTTGCACTAGTTTTAGGGCTTATGATAGCTTTATGCTATGCACACACCCAACACAGCATAACGTGGATGGCTGTTCATCATAGGAATGGGATCCACACAAGGTTCCTGCTGCTTAACAGAAGGTTTTCCTTGCCGCCATGATGAATTCATGTTGGGTGTGGGATACATATGTATGTGTATATATGTATATATGCATATGTGTGTATCCATAAAATGAAGAGTCCGTCCTTAAGACTGCTCTACTGTAAAGTGCCTTGAGATACCATTGGTTATGATTTGGCGCTATACAAATAAAGATTGATTGATTGATTGATTTATCATTGTTTTGAGGCGTTTGAAAATGTTTCAGTTTTTTATGCCTTGCTAGAGCCTTACCTCAAACTTTTAGATTTTTTTTTGCTTGTTTAAAGGCATAAAAAAGGTTTGAAAAAAAAAATTCAAACACCTGCAATTGAAGGTAAGGCATTTTTTCCATAATGGCAAAAAAACTAAGTTAAGACCATCATTAGACCCTAAAAACTACTGCAAATATAACCTTCGATGGCATGTGCAGACAAGGCAAAAAATAAATAATTAAAAAATGCTACAGCCTCACTAAGCAACTGCCACCCCACTGAGTGCCTCTCTATATTTGTCATGCATTACTTTCATTACCCCAGTTTAATTGTGCTCATCATAACCTTATCTCAGGAAAAAAAAGTTCCAAAATGTTTGCATTTTATGCCTTATTTATATTTATATATAATTATGCCTTACCTCTGAAATGTGGGTGTTTTCCACATTTTTCATGCCTTACTGATTTTTCCACTTGCTAATATTAAGATCCTTCAACCGCTTTCAAAATGTTTCATTCATTCCAAATCTCACACGGCAATTTGCAAAATATCCATTTTTTCATCAACATGTTTGTTACTAATGTGTGGTTAATTAGCTTTAAACTAATGAAAGATTTCATTTAGAAAGCAGGAACTAATAATAGCTGATGTGATAAAGGGGTCACATTAAAGTGAAAGTAAATATGCTTATTGTGACATGATTGGCCTTATGGGTAATCATACATGTAAACAGTGGATTGTCTGGATGTGAGCGGTCACTTCTGTGGACTTAAGAGTTTCCTTCAGAAAACCTTTGCAGTATTAAAATCACACCATTCCTTAATAACAGTGAGATACTTTTATTCAAATCTAAAATCACTTGATGGGACATAGTGGGATTTTAAAAGAAAGTCAGGTGACAAGTTTTGGTTTGATGAAGTTTAACAGTGGAAATAAATGTTCCAATCCTAAAGGAACACGTTTGAAAACTTCTCCAGATTGTGAACCTGGACATGAGTGACACGGAGGAGTGCTTGATATCCTGGAGAAAAGCAAACATAAATAAAACATCAGTGTAGCAAACAACATGATAGTGTTGGATTGAAAATAATAAAAATAAAAGCACAATGACAAAGGACATTTTTGGGGGTGAATTTATCATCACAGCAGGAGAGAAGGCCATAGCCTTCAGTTGATCCATTAAACAGAAAGGGTTCACACATAAAGTAGCCTATGATGTCACAATGATCTCCTGTGTGTACTGATGGCTCTGATTTACAAAGAAAGCTACATGGTTAAGCTCACCCAAAGATGTCTACCTACTGTGTGAACACTCAACAGTTAGGATCCATGAAGAAACAAAAAGAAATGGATTTAAATCTAATCACACACACACACAAAATCCCATCTTTGCAAAGAAGAAAAACTCCTCCGTCCGGGTTTGTCCGTCTTTTCCATGATTTCTTATTAAAGTAGTGTGCTGGGAGAGGAGCTGCCACCGCCTAAACCTTTCTGAAATGACAGCATTGTTTGAAGATCTGAAGTCGGGGGTGGAGAGTCCGTCGACTAAAAACGGCATCACCAACAGGTCCAAAGCTCAGCACTGATGATCTCAGTGTACATGCACGTCCTTTTCCTTCATCGTCCCCGTTTAGGAGCTCACCAGCACGTAGATCATCCTGTCAGGACACGTCAACACTGCGTTAGAATGCTGAGTTGGGATGTAACGATTCACGATATGATTTATTTAACAAAATGGGACTGTAGACAAATGATTGAAAAATATTTTATTTTTTTCGGAAAAAAAATTAGAAAATACTGTACTATTTTCCTTTTATTTTTTATCGTCAAAAAATCCTTTGATAAACTATTAAAAACAATGCAATTTAACTAAAAATAAATCCTGAATGAAATAAATACAGGAATAATACAAATGAAGAAGAAGCCTATTAAAGGGGACATATCATACTTTTAAATCCTTCCTTTTTACATATAAATCATACAGTTGTGGTCTATATAAAGCAGAACTGCAATGCTTGGGTCTGAATTCCTCATTATTATAGCTCCACCCCTTTTCTACCTTTTTCTGATGTGCTTCTGAGAGCAACTCGTTTTGGTGCGGTCCCTTTAAATGCAAATGAGACACTCCATACCCCTCCCCCTCTCCAGGTTGCAGAGGTGACACTCGGTTCAACTCCACCCTGTTCGGCCATTTTTGTAGTTTGATAGAAGAGATACGATTGTGTAGCGGTGCAGAAAATGTTTATTCACATGTTATTTACAAAATGTCAACAACGTTAGACTTGTCCATCCAGCCTTACATGTTCCAGCCAGAGTCGGACCCGGCGGAGCGAGATGAAAATGATCAACCTGCAGAACCCTAACAAGTGAGCTAACCCAAGCGCCGAGCTAACGCTAGCGCCGAGCTAACGTCACGAAATGCATTTTAATACAGTCTTTTTGGAGACAAAAACAGCAAAATGAAATGACTAATGAAAACTTTAGACTTAAATTAAATCACGTAGGCCATATCATCAAGGATCTAAAACGAGCACACAGCGCTAACATATGAAGACGGTGCAACTGCTAATGCTAACAAAACAATGACAGGGACGTCTTATCATCACACTTTTTAGCATTATTTACAGCTTACCAAAGTGCTCTGTTCATCATCTCCAAAGATAGAAGGAATTGAACCCTCAATCTGACAAAGTCTTTCTGTAAATCCTTCTTTATACTGGTGGAGGTTGATGAAGCTGTCATCCTTGAAGTGCTTCACACACACAAAAATGACTTTACCCACAGATGTGGGTACATTTCTGTAAAAAATAAAACTCAACCAGACACTTTGAAAAGGTTCTGATGCTGGGAGACGGTGTAATGAAGCGTGTGGGTTACTACATCCAACAACCCAACATTTTGATTTATCCTCTCGTAACTTCGGCATCCTTGAGCTTGGACTACAAAATAAAAGCGAGAAATAAGAATGACGGATTGCTTAAAGTGTTGGGCCTGGAGTCAATGTCCTAATTTGGCAGTTACGCTGCAAATACTGTGACGTTATTGTTCAAAAAACATAATCGAGAATAGAAAAATCGAAACAGATTGAAAAATATGAGCAAAACAGAATATGAAGAAATCAACGGAGCACCTGAAGAGATTAATTTGAACTTTTCTGTACTTCTAAACACTCTAAATATACAACAAAATGCATTTAAGGGCTAAAAAAGTGGATTTAGCATGATATGTCCCCTTTAATTTAAACTCTGGCTCTACAGTAAACAATGCAAAACTACACAATTGTTCCTTTTCTTTTAAAAGTGCAACTGAAAATGTATTTTGTGCTTTAACAATTGGACTTTAAAAAAAAAAAAGTCAGTGTACTGTATTTTCATATGTGTTTGGGCCAGCAGAGGGCGTTGGTAACCTAGTGGTCGGCTGGCATGCATCTATTCTAGCAGTGAAGAAGAGATGCTATGTGCTAGCAGAGAAAGCTAATAGAAAAACGTGACTTTTACAGGTATTGAAGTAATATTACAGATAGTCATTCAGTGCTAAAGGGGTAAGGAATCATTTATGAACATGTTTAAGAATAGTAGGCGATTCCACCTGCCGCCTACGCTTCTGGACGAATAAATTATCTTCAACATGACGAGTGCTGTTTGTATTTTGAATTTTCTTCCACGCTACTTTCTTACAATGAGCTGACCAATCGCGGCACAGTCAGGTCCAACGTCACTCTCTATGTTGCGAGTTTGTAATTACAAACAAATGCATGACGGATAGATTACTGGAAATGCACCCAGCAGTTTTGATGTGTGCAATGCACAGCAGTACCAGTAACATGCAAGTGGGGTTGCCAGGTTGGGGGCCCTCTAGTGGCCAGGGGGCCCTAAGCAGCCGCTTAGTTTGCGTATAGGCTGGACTGGCCATGCCTGGTGCCGACGCAACACGTCACGTGTGAGTGACGTAGTTCAAACAAGAGAAGGATAAATAGATAGCGCCCTCTGCTGTTAAAAAAAGTACTGCGATTCAATTTTCAGAGTATCGATGTGAACCGTGATACCAATGAATCAATTTTTAACTGCCTTACGATCAATCTTTACACCCCTAATGATGAGGCTGGTGTCAAATGAAATGATGCAGGGATTTATAGGATTAGACAAATTGATCAAATAAAGAACTAAACTCTACATGTTCTAACTTGAATAAAGTGTTTTAGGGTTAAAGTGTTTTTACAAGTTCAACCTAAAGTCTTTGAAATATATATTTTTTAGAAGTCTATGCATAATAAAGCACATTTAGCACCATATTCATTTAATTTCCTTGTAAAAATGGACTACTGCATTTTCATCCATCTTGAAATCACATGATTGATGATGTCACACGGCCCCACTGTCTGTAAACATCCCATTGTTTTCTATTGGAGTGAAGTATTCAGCCTGTTTTATAGATCATTTAGCAGCTTTTCAGTCAAAATGACAACTTGTGCTGCTTTTTGTTAGCTCTAAATAATCAGATAAAGTTAAAGATGTTGATTTAAAGCTTTGAAAATATATAAAAATCAGGCTGAATATTTAACTCCAATAGAAAACAATGGGATGTTTACAGGCAGTGGGGCCGTGTGACATCAATCAATCACATAATTTAAAGATGGATGAACACAGGAATTTTTAAAATGCTCATAAAATTAATATGGTGCATAATGACCAGAATCATAACATAATCTGATCGCTAGAGCAAACATGGGCTCATCTGTAAACGGTCGCATTTTCTGGTTCAATAAACGGGAAGAGATTCAAATTGTGATGTAGCTGGTTATGATTTACAGTCCGTATAAACAGGACTGAATCATAACATAACATAACATAACATAACATAACATAACATAACATAACATAACATAACATAACTAGAGTGGATATGGGCTCGTCTGTGAACGGTCGCATTTACAGACCTTGGAGTTGCCGTTAGCTTACCAATAAACAGGAAGAGATTTGTCATCTTTTTAACAAGTATTGACTAGGTCACTGGGAGTGAGGCCCAAGGCCAAGACAGGCTGATTTGATAATAATGTATCATGTTTTTCTGCAGTCAGTGCCTTCTCCTCGTCCTTCTCCATCTTCTCTATTTCAGGTGTCGTGAAGCTGATGATGCAGTTCCTGATCTGTGGTTCACGGCTCAACTGATGTTCTATCTCTCTATCCTGTTCTGTTGGTCCTTCAGTCCACTAACCCCAACCAGTCGACGCAGATGGCTGCCACCTCTGAACCTGGTTCTAACGAAGATTTCTTCCCGTTAAAAGAGAGTCATTTCTTTCCACTGTTGCTAAATGCTTGTTCATGTGGATCTTGTTAGGTTTTCTCTTTCTTAGTAGGAGTTTTATATTTTGATATGTGCATTGGGAATACTTTGTTGTAGGGATGTAACGATTAATCGTAAGGCAGTTAAAAATCAATTCATAGGTATCACGATTGACATCGATACTTTGAAAATTGAATCGCTGTAATATTACGTGAATATCTGTAAAAGTCACGTTTTTCTATTAGCTCTGTCTGCTAGCATAGCATCTCTTCTTCACTGCTACATTAGCTGCATGCCAACCGACCACTGGGTTACCAGTGCCCTCTGCTGGTCCAAACAAATATCTGACGTAAATCAGTGCAATGACGGTTTTTGTTCTTTAAAAGTCCAATTGTTAAGGCATAAAATACATTTTCAGTTGCACTTAAAAAAAAACAAAAAACTATTATGCAGTTTTGTATTGTTTACTATAGAACCAGAATTGAAATTAATAAGCTTCTTCTTCATTTGTATTATTCCTTTATTTATTTCATTCAAGATTTATTTTTAATTAAATTGCATTGTTTTGAATAGTTTATCAAGGGATTCTTTTGACAATTAAAAATAAAAGGAAAATAAGACAGTATTATCTATTTTTTTCCCCCAAAAAAGAAAGGAATATTTTTCAGTCATCATTTGTCTACAGTCCCATTTTGTAAAATAAATCGTGAGAGAATCGTATCGTGAGTTGAGTGAATCGTTACATCCCTACTTTGTTATAAATTGCACTATACAAATAAAGTTGAATTGAATTGGATTGTTAGACATGGATCTTCTAATAAGTACATGTCAAAATTTTAGGCTAAACCAGGGCTCGAGACTATGACCAAAATGGTTGCATATGCGAGTATGTTTTTAAGTGTGTACGAGTGAAAATTTTATCTGGTCGCATCCGTGCAAGTTCATATAGGGTGACGTTATTTTATACGGAGCGGCTGAGCGCTTTGTCACGACCCACAGAGTACACTTCTTTCTCTCTCTGCACGGCGGGATTACCGTTAAACTGTCTATAAAAAATTGGCTGGGGGCAAGGTTGACCGAGGATTTCGGAGGAGGCGGGCTTGACGGCAGTGCTGTGGGTGAGGAGACGGTGCACGCTTACGCAACTTTTACGCAAAGGGTGAATGCGCCGAGTATAAACACCAATGTGCACCTTTGGAGTGCGCGCGGTCCATGAACGGAGCCAGACATAATGAGCCCTTCAGTGCACGCTCACATTGAGAGCAGCAGTAAAAAGGAAGAACATGCTCAGCTCAGTGATAGAAAGAACACGCTCATCAGAATCATCATGGAGGGACCAGAACTGATGAACTATGATACCAGGCCAGATGTTCAGCTGTGGTTCTCTCAGGGCAGTGGTCTGCAACCTGTGGCTCTGGGGCCTAATGTGGCTCTTTGACTCTTTTGCAATGGCTTCCTATAGCTTTAAAAAAATTATTGAAATAGTTATTTTTTACAGAACCTATTAATAATTAATGACAAATAAAATCAAGACATAACAATTTGTTAACCTAATAATAAATCACGTTGTGCAATGACTGAGTTTTAAATCCCTGGTAAGATAACTAAACTAACAAACACTATTCTGGAAGAAAACAGATGTACAGGTTAAATAATAATGTTTTATGTGTGGCAAGACATGAGTAATTAACACGTGTTGATCACATGATCATGTGTTATCAAATTCATGTTACTTTTTGTAGCCTTTCAAATACATTAACTAAAAAAAAATCTTTTTTATATAACATTGTGTTCATGTAAACTGAGATGTATCAGAATTTGAAGATGAAAGATACTGTTTTATTTCTGATGTAAATTTATTTTATTTTAAACTGTTTAAGTTTCCATTTACATGATCAATATAAATCAAATTAAATCAAACATTATTCTATAGAATTTTAGCTGTATAGAATTTAATCCACTGTATTGTCTTTATTGAGAAGGTATTTATGGCTCCAGGAGGACTTTAATCCAGGTGAGATGAGGTTAAATGGTTCCTTGTAGAGTAAAGGTTGCAGACCCCTGACCAGGGGAAGAGGGTTAGGAGACCCCACTATCAGAGCTGGACCCTCTGAATTTAATTCCATGTGATGAAACAATGCAGATGCTAAGTTGGTTATGCTACTGTTAACTTAATTAAAGTACAGCATTTCTGCAAAATAATAAAACAGAATACATGTAACCTGTTGTTATGATTTGCTGTTATTTAAAAAAAAGTTACCTCTTCTTTTAAAATGATAGAAAATAAATGACCTGTTGTTTCAGCCACTGCTTGTTGCAGAAAAACTTAATAATGACACTAAAACATTAAAACATTTAGCAAATATATCTCGAGTCATTGTCAATCTTTACTTCATACAAAACTACAGTACGCCAGTTAAGTCAACTATTCATCAGCATACATGGCTATGCTGTACACTCCCCCATCACCACTTAAAAAAATGGTGCGACCAAATTCTGTGCTGGTGCAACCAACTGAGAACGTTAGTTGAACCAGTGCCACCACTAGAACAGTTAGTGTAGAGCCCTGTAAACGTGTAAAAACAGTGGAGGATCCTTTTAACGAGAGTGAGAAAGACGTACCCATAGAGATAGTAGAAGAAGGAAAGTAGGTAGAACGCCAGCTTGCACCAGCCTTCCTTCTGACAGTACGCCAAGATGTCAGCGTTCATGATGGTGGTGGGGTCGTAGAGTCCTGGACAGCTCATCACGGGCCTGCTCATGTACCTGCAGGAAAACAAGTCAGCAGCTCATCGTCTGCCACAACGTGGGTTGAAACATCGGTTCATGGGGCACAGGTACACACCTCCACACGTGGTAGGCCAGCAGTGGCAGGTTAAGGAAGAGGGTGAGCCACTCGGCCGCGCAGAAGAACATCACGCAGAAGAAGAAGTGGATGAGATACTCCGGGAGCACGAGCTGAAAGACGGTCACATGGTCACATGAGCTGCAGAGCTTGGAGTCTGACACACTACGCTGACACTTCAGGAAGGGAAGGCTGAGTAACCCAGCAGATACGTAGCATTTTAGGCTCAGATGTTCACTTCTGGAAGAAAGCATGAACATTTGTACATGGGGGTTTTTGAGTATGCTGAATCAATTTTTAATGGGATCCACTGGCAAACCAACGATTCCCACTCAAAATCCAGATGGCTGCCATCCGTATCACCTATTTGGATATTCTGTCATAACTTTGGTTCTACTGCACATAGAAACATGATGTCAGCGGTGAATTATAAAATACTGATGCAGGGTTAGTGGGAGGATAAGTAGCTTTTTCATGGATGACCAAATTAGGTTGTGTTTGAAGGTGGGACATCATCACTGATGACATCATCACTGTAGAACTTCTACAAAATTCTGTCGAATTCTGACGTAATTACTGAGTCCATCGACTCAGGAGGTGGAGTGTCCAAACAAATCTGTCACTGCACACCCTTGAACCAAGCAGCAGCCATGTTGAAACTCTCAGGTCAGTCTGATCCTGATCTGCAGAGATATTTGAGGAACACACACATTCCTTGCTTTTCTAGAGACTAGTACAGTGCCCGTCAGAGGTATGTATTCATATAGTGGGAGCTTAAGTAGAGTTGTCAATTATGGGCAAATGAGTATGTGTTTGAAGTTTGGATGTACAAAGAGGTGTTAATACTCTAGCGTTAAAGCGTTCCTCCTGCTGTTGAGGTGTTTCTGCTGCACGCCGTCTTGCCTCTTGCCGGCCAGGCCATTACTCTGATCTTTAGCCGTTTGAGCTGCACGGCATCTTGTCACGGGTGTAGTGTTGCTGGCCAGGCGGGCATTTCGGACTTCAGGTGACTCAGCATAATGTGCCTGGCCCATTGCCTCACGTTTCCGCTCTTTTTCTGCACGTTGATTTTTTTGGCATGGTACAACCAAAAGTGATTTGTAGAATAGTAGTTATAGTAGTGCATGCGGCTCAGACGCTCCACTCATGTCCCGTTCGGTTTAACCTGTGTTAAAGAGAGAGCCCACCCCCAAACCCCATGTACAAGTGTTCATGCGTTCTTCATATCTGCCAGGCTAGCGTGATTTGGAGCATTAAAAGCATCAAAGACACCTGGTTTATGGGTCGTCTCACAGTTGTTCATAGTGTAAGATCAGGACATCAGATTCATATTTCTTTCAGCTGCTGATCTAAAGATGAACCAGTAATAAAGAGTGAGGAAAGTCCACCTTCAACCAACTGCAGATCTGAGAGGGCGTGCGGTGGGAATGAGCAGGATTTTTTCAAGCAGATGGACGCACAACATGGAGGCCATGCATTGGGAAAGAAGAGCAGCAGCCCACAGATGGAGAGTTGAGGGGTGAGGTGCAGGAGATGGGAGGAGGAGGAAGAGAAGTCCTGCACTGTGCTGCCAAACACAAACGCTCACTAAGCTCCGCCCTCCAGTGCACTCAGTGACCAATTGCTGGTGTCAAACTCTCCTGCCATCTGCTCTGAACCACAGGTGACACCATCTCCAGCCAAACCCTGAGATCATGCACTGTTTACCCACTGATGAGTGGATAAAAAAAAACACAATTCATCCAATCATCTCATCTCTGGGATTAGACAAACTCAGATTTCCCACGCACTTTGGTCTAAAAAAAAATCTGAATTTTTTTACTAATTGTTCTGCATTTTTTGTTTGCCAATTTAGTGAGGGGCGTATTTGTATTTTTGTATTCTCATTTTTCTTCCATTTTCAGCTTCCAATATCTGATGAACTGCATCATATATGAAAGGTAAATATGGTATAGTAATAAGCTCCACCTACTCTCTCAGAATATACATAAACATCTGCTATACATCCTATCTGGTGGACATGTCATGTGTTTGGGTCTGGAACATGTTTGGGTCTTCAGTAAATAACATATGTCTCAGCTCCCTGTACTGTGATCAGCCTAGAGCTATGAACATAGACTGTTCACATCACTAATGATTAGTCACATATAAGCAATGGTTCTTGGGTCACATGCTCTTGAAATCCGAATAATTACTTTTTTTTAATTTTTTTTTTACTATTTTCATAGGCCATAACTGCATGTGGGAATGTAGGAAAAAAAATGTCACCACTCACCAATATTAAAAACCTTTACATGAGGCCTCTGTCTTACAATAATTTAGGTTTTCACTAGTAACATAAAAATATAATAACCATTGCATCAGAGAAACATTTATTTTTGAAAACAATATTTATTATGAACACATTTCTCATGTTCTACATTTTTATTTCCTTTGTGGAATACAGCAGATCTGAGAAATCAACACATTCCCCCCTCACTAAATTGTCAATATCTTAAAACGTATTCATCCGATTAAAACAAAAACGTACAGCGTGCCTATAGAAAATTCACACAACAATTGGTAAAAAAAAAAAATGCAGAATTTTTTTAAGACCAAAGTTCGTGGGAAAGCATAAAACAATGTTTTTAAATTACATGGAATGACAAATATAACTTCACACTTTTCCCTGTTTGGAGCTTTTACTGCTATTAAACTTCCTGTAATTGATGCAAATTACTGTTGTTAATTTTATATTTACAGGCTTCAGATGAAGAAGAGGGTTAAGCTGAAATCACGCGAGATTCCGGTAAGAAAAATGTGTTTGCTTCAGCCACTCGTTTTACAGGACAAATATGATCAAATATCGCTAACACTGACTAAAACATGTGAGGGTTTAGTCCGTGTAAGATATTTACATTTCATTTTGCAATCAAATCCAGCACAGATGTGTGATTAAGTAGCACAAGATTTTCACCAAGTTTGAGTAAAATTTGACAAGTTGGTTTGTTTTCTGCACTTGTTGCAGACATTCACACACGCGTTTTTCCCTCAAAAAAAGTGTAAATGTGTAATAATATTGTCCCAAAACATGCATGTGAGGCATTTCCGTGTCATTTAAGACTTGATTTAAAATTAAGAGGAATAAAACGGTTCATATTTTCTTTTTCCTTTTCAGAACGTGAACTCCGTGTTCTCCGTCTGTCGGCCGTGATCAGGGATAATCGGAGGCCTGATGGATTACTTTATTATTCACTACATCATTCACTGTAGCACTCAATGCAGACAAAGGGTAGGTTGTAGTTGAAATCATGCAAGTTTTGAGTATTTGCAAGTCTTTTCAGTTAACATCAATGCTTCAGCCTTAGTCAGCAGTAACCAATCATCCATCAGAAACCCACTAGTGTTTAATCCTATCAAAAAACAGATTTATAGGAAGGAAAAAGGCAACTAAGCAACATTTAAATACTGATTTTCTGACTAAAGGCTTCACTACATTAAGACAATATTTGCACTTAAGAAAAAACATTATAAAAGACAAAACCATGAAAACAAACAAAAACACACTAAAGTGATAATCTAATCCTGAGCTCTGGGATTAGTTAACTGAAAAGACATTTGCAAACACTTCCCCGTGCAAAATGACAAGACTGCAGACTGAGTTGAACTGAGCATTTTAAAGACTGGTACAAACCTTCAATGCAATTTTGACTCTTTTTATCTTTTTGACCTTTTCAACTGTCTTTTTGTCGTTTCAAAACCAAGAGTAAAAGGGATGAAAGGCAAAAAACAAGGGAAAAACAAAACAAAAAGGCGTTAGAGTTGGACAGCTAACAACAAGATCACTGAATTCAGAAGAGGCAGAGGTTATTCAGCAAAACAGTGCAGAGAGAAAAGACGAGAGCGACAGAGGCGGAGAACAAGTGTTTCAACAGCAGAGATCTGCATGCAGTCAGAGGAATGAGAAACGAGCCGCCACCTACCGGGTTTAGAGTGTTACACTGATCTATTGGATTCTTGTAATCAGTCTTCAGCTCATCAAAAGCAATTATCTGGAGAGAAAAATAATGAACATCATCTGAGTACAACATTTAAACACACACTTCCACAAACTGCCACATTGTAAGAAAAGAAGTTAATTCAAGTGATCTTCCAGTCATGGATCAATATTCCAATAATTCTCTACTTTGTTATTGGGCACTCACACACGCCCAAACATGATCTCGTTTAAAACCGATGGGTTGATGTTACCAATATTTTGGGTTTTTCAAAAGCTGATAAATTGATCGATGTATGCAATAAGAACAGGTGTGGGATCAATAATCAAATTGTGTATTTGCTAATTATGTACAAAAGCAGAATAAAGAATCAATATAATTAAACTGATTTTTATGTGATGTAATGGTAACTGCATTCATATAATTGTATTTGGCAATTGAAAATTGCCAAATCCATTGTTCTCGTAGGTGTTCTTATGGTTTTTTTTTCCACAACTGCTTTGTCGTAGAACTCCTCCTAGGCTATTAATGCAGCACTAATCACACGTATGTCATCTCATAAAGACAATGTCAAGGATCTTTTTTGAAGCCAAAATGTCATGGTCGGGTCAAGTGTCAATAATAGGGGCGTGACGATACACTCAGCTCACGAGACACAATATTGATTCACGGGAACAAGACAAGATTTTAAGAAAACGACAATCACAAAATATACGACTGGACCAACAGACTTTTATTTAACAGAGTTGCTCATACATTTTGTTTTATTATAACTCTTTACATGAATGGTGTAAGCATGAGCTTTTAATAAACAACTTCTTCAACAAATTTAAACTAAAACTAAAATGTATAAAAGTTAAAATAAAAAAATTATGTATTTCTTTCTTTTTTTTCAAGTGTAAACAATATTATGTGCAAACCTCTACAAAATTACACACCGAGTCAAAAAACTAAATTTTCCATATCTCAACAAATATTTAATGTACAAGTTTGATGCTTACATTTATGAAAAGCTCATCTCAAGTGGAGTATTTTATTTAATTGGACCGAAGCTGTACAACCTACCAGTAAAAAGATCAGTAGGGGTCAAAGTTCATAATGTCACAAGAAAAAACCTCTGCTCAAGGTCATATTAAAGGTCAAGGTCAGTCTTCTGTTCCAGCACATTGAAGGAAATTTGATCAGCTTCATTTATTTCATTAATCTATCGAGGTCATAACTTTGGATGCTCCTAGAAAAATATTATTGGCCTAAATCGTGCAAGAATTTAAAAAAATGTATTTGAGAAAACAAAGATGTGTGAACTTGTCTCTCTTAGTTAAGTAAACTATATACTTTTAGTTTTTTACAGTAATGCCAATGGATGAGCTTTGTATTAATCTATTCAGTTATATTAATGTTGTTTTGATTTCAACACTACATAAGTGTTCACATTAGGGATGTGCCAAAATATCGATATGATATATTGTGATATTTCCTCTTGCGGTTCATTATTGATACACTCCTGCCAAATATCAATTTTTTTTTTCTTTTAACAGAAGTTAAGTACTAAAAACAAGTTGACAAATTGATGTTAGTATTAGCACTGAAACGTATGTGCAGTCTGCAGTGCAGGTTTAAGTTGAATGTTATGATGGTGGTAAGTATAAGTTAAAATATGTGCCCAGGTTTTCATAGACCACCTAGTTGTTTATATTATAATCCACTGACTGAAATGTTTATTTTTCATATGCAATGAAATTTTCCAGTTTTCATAAAACAAGCTCATCGTGCTTGTTAAGCAGCACTGAAATGCATTCATTTTGTTTTTAATGATTTAAAGTACATTTGCACAAACACCATGAAGAATATTTTTTATCAGTGTTCCCTTAAAGACTAAAACATAACAAGGACATGTGACGAGTTGTGGTGAGTGCGTGTTAAGCAGAGCCACTGTGCATTATACACCGTTTTACTTGGTTGTCATTCATGTGAAATTGATTGACAGTGTTTTGTAATTCCTGTGAAATGGATTCAGTGCAGTAGATAAATTCTGAATTTCTTTAGTGACACATATCGTGATTTCCCGCGATACATTGCTTATCGCAGAATTGCTGAATCGTGATATCGTTAGAAGCGAAAAAATAAAAATAAATAAATAAATAAATATTGTGATGTATCGTGAGGTACCTGGCGAAACCCTGGCTTGTTCTATCTCTCACTACATACAATTTTAAAGTGAAAACCTGCTTTTTCTGCTATGAATATTGTCCTACATTGAAACCATGCAGCACAGCAGGCCTTCAGGACCGGATTTGAACAAAACTGGTGTAGAACCATGAGATCAGACCAGCTGAGGGCAGTCTGCTAAAGATAAACACGTGTCACGTCAGAAAACACATGACAGCAACATCATTGTGGCTCAACCAATGAATGGAACCGTTAGCATAGCCTAGCTTAGCTTCTTGGCTAAACAGTGTACTGCTTAATTCGCTTATTATTACCAACATGTGAAATTGACTTATTTTTTTCTATACAACTTTGATGATTGCTAAAACCTAAGGAATTATTAAGAAATGTGAAAATGCCTCAGTTGGTAAATGGACTCGGCTATCTTAATGAACTCTGAGTGCTAACAGTTAGCGTTAGCTAAGTGGCAGGGTGGCTAGCATTCATTTCCATAGTTCTACTAGCGGGAAAACTCAACATGAACTTACGTGCCAGATAGCGAAGAAAATAAGAGCTGCCGTAAGGAGCAGAGCGAGCATGTAACAAAAGGCCGCGAATGTGAACGCCATTGTCCTCCTCCGGGTCTGTTTGTGGGGCTCCGGGATTGTGCAGTGGACGGTGGAGGCTTCTTCTTCGATGGTTACTGCCTTCAGGAGATTTGTTTTCTTCTTCTTCTTCTTCTTTAGGGAGTGCTGGACGACATGTTGTAGTGGCGCCACCTTCTGGAGATGTTATGTATAGTCCTCACTGGTAGATTTGTATTTTTATTAAATTCAAAAATCAATTAAATCAAAAAACTTTTAAGAAAAAAAAATCGATATTTCCAATCAAAGAGAAATTGTGTTCAAATGCAAAGAAAGAAGTATCGAGACCCAAATATTTGCATTTTAACACTTTTCTTTGAAGTAAACTTTTTTTAAATGAAACGTTATATATATATATTCAGAAGCGTCTCACCTGGGCTAAAGACAAAAAGGACTGGACTGCTGTTGAGTGGTCCAAAGTGATGTTCTCTGATGAAAGTACATTTAGTCCTTTGAAGATCAAGGTCCCAGAGTCTGGAGGAAGAGAGGAGAGAGACACAGAATCCACGTTGGTTGAGGTTGAGTGTAAAGTTTCCACAGTCAGTGATGGTTTGGGGTGCCATGTCATGTGCTGGTGTTGGTCCACTGTGTTTCCTTAGGTCCAAGGTCAACGCAGACGTCTACCAGGAAGTTTTAGAGCACTTCATGCTTCCTGCTGCTGACCAACTTTATGGAGATGCAGATTTCATTTTCCAACAGGACTTGTCACCTGCACACAGTGCCAAAGCTACCAGTACCTGGTTTAAGGACCATGGTATCCCTGTTCTTGATTGGCCAGCAAACTCACCTGACCTTAACCCCATAGAACATCTATGAGGTATTGTGAAGAGGAAGATGTGAGACACCAGACCCAACAATGCAGAAGAGCTGAAGGTCACTATCAGAGCATCCTGGGCTCTCATAACACCTGAGCAGAGCCACAGACTGATCCACTCCATGTCACACAGCATTGTTGCTGTAAATCAGGCAAAAAGAGCCTCAACTAATTATTGAGTGATGTACATGATCATAGTTTTCATCTTCATACTTTCAGTTGGCCAACATTTCTACAGATTATTTTTTTTGTAACAGTCTTAAGTAATATTCTAATTTTCTGAGAGGGATTTTCATTAGTCGTCAGTTATAATTATCAACATTAAAATAAACATTTATAATATATCAGTCTGTGTGTAATGAATTAATATAATATACAAGTTTCACTTTTTGAATGAAATTACTGAAATAAATCAACTTTTTCATGATATTCTAATTATATGACCAGCACCTGTATATATACATTTCCACATGTATTTATTGACATATTTCTGCATTTCCACATTTATTTATTAAGGTCGATCTAAATCCACACCTGCTTTATACAATGTTTCATGTGTTGTTGGCATCATTTGTGTGTACGTCTGTTCAGTTCTCCCGTTCTTGTCTCCCATGTTATTTGTGACTGTTTTTCCATGTCTTCTTTAGACGGGTTGATACTGAAATGTTTGTACAGCACTTTGTGGTTTTTACCTGTGAGAAGTAATCTATAAATAAAGATTACTTAATTACTTTTGTTGTCAATTTTTGGATTATTTTGTGTATTTGTATTGGGGGCCGCAAAAAATTTAACAGAGGGCCATATGTGGCCCACGGGCCACCAGTTAAACCAACTGAATATACCTTGTTTCTATGTTTGATACTTTTTTATTTAACACAAAATGAGAGTTGGAACAAACGTGACAGGAATATAATCTGGAGTTCAAAGACTTTCACTTTATTTTGACAAGAACAATAGACAGTTTTATAACAAAGTATGGAAGGACAAATAGAAAATATCACAAGTTCACTTAGTCCTTGAGACAACTAGTTACAGAGGTGTTTTTAGTCAAAAGTCATTGAAATAAGCATTTAAGTCAGAATTAAGAGGACGAGAACTGCAAAGACGCCAAATACACATGTTCACCTGCACATGGAAGAGATCCACAGGACATGAGCAGAAACAAACCATAGAGTAAACCAGTGGACAGCTTTTTACAATCAATCTTTATGTGATAAAAAACAAATAAGCAGAACATTTGTTTGGTGAATACTTCCTACAGAAACACAGGGCGAGACCAGATGTTTATAGACTAATGATTCTTCCCGTTTTTAAAGAGTTCACATGCAAAAACAAACTCATGCAACCAAGCAGAATTCTGTTCAAGACTTATTCACACTTTCACATGACCGTTTGTTACAGTAGCTCTCCACATTTTAGCTGTGGAGAATATAGAAACCACAACATTGTGCATCTTGTGCTAACGATCATTGCTACAGTTTTGAATTAAAGGAGAACTTAAAAAAAGGAAGGCAACCTTTAAATTGTTCAGCAGGTGATCAAGTAGAATAGCAGTTCATAGAGTGAAGTAGAACCAAGGTTGGAAGCTTTTTAGTACTTTAAGATGTCAGAGAAACTTTGGGCTGGAATGTTTTCAGTCAACATGAAAGTGTTTACGTCCCATTATTCCTGTTGGATCAACCCTTTATTGTGGAAATTGCCAAATAAATTGTTCTCGTAAGAGTTTTTTTTTCCTTCCACACCTTGCTTTGTCATGGAACTTCTCCTAAGCCATTAATGCAACACTCATGACACGTATGTCATCTCATAGGGGCAATGTCAAGGATGATTTGTCGACCTTTTGGAGCCAAAATGTCAAGGTCAAGGTCATGATAAGTGTCAAAAAAGTTCAATGCTTACATTTTTTTTAAAAGCTCGTCTCAAGTGGACCAAAGTTGTACAACCTACCAGTAAAAAGATTGGTTGGGGTCAAAGTTCATGACATCACAAAAAAAATATACTTTTTTCCCTATAACTTGGCCACTGGTAGCATTGAACAACATTTCATTTCAATGTGTGACCTTGACCTTCACTAAAGGTCATATTTAAGGTCAAGAACTGCTCAGAAAAGTGAACAAAGTGAGTTCTCAACGATGTCAGGACGTCGAAGCTCAGCCAAAACAAACAAAAAAAAAAAAATACTTTTTTTCCTACAAATTGGTCACAAATTGAGGTACAGTGCTCAGACTGGTACCATTGAACAACATTTCCTTTCAATGTGTGACCTTGACTCAAGGCCATGTTTAAGGTCAAGGTCCGTCTTCTGTTTTTCCTGCATTATTACTTTCAATTTAATAACTAAAAAGAACAAACTTGTCAACCAATCCAGATACAGGTTGTAATTTTTGCCAATTTTTACAATTTTCAGTTGCCAAATACGTATTCGCCTGGCAAATACAGGTCTTGCCTAGTTTTTTTATTCTTATTATTGCGGTTAAATACCACACATTATTAACTTATTGTTCACAAACTCTTTTGGTTACATTATGACAACATTCAAAGTTTGTGATAAAATAACGTGAACATTAAACTAAAACATTCCTCATAAAGCTTAATGTTTTTATTTTTGCTGTAAAAATATTGTGAGTTGATTAAAATGCTTTTCTGACCCATATTCATTTTCTTATGGCTGCCACATGCACATTTCATTTGTGCCCGAGTTTATTTTCAGTATATTACGCACAGGACTTTTCTCCTGCTGCGTAAGAGCTGCCAACCCTTCAGGAATTAGCCACTAATTTCCAGTTAATGAGCAGTGCTGTGTGGTTTTACCCCAGTTTTAGAATATTTGCAGCAGAAAAAAGTTATATCGGGTTTTTTTAGGAAATTATGAGAATATTTTTGCTTCATAATCTCATCAAAATGAAAATAAAAACAAGGTGCAACCATACCAACACTAATGATGGGTGTGGAATCTACATTCAGTAGAGAAGCATCAGAAAGCGTTAACGGGGAAACCAAACCACATGGAAAGACAAACATAACAGCTGTTCCTTTGGCTTTACATCCGACCGAAGCACAACATTCAACAGGAAGAAGAGTAAAAAGATAGAATGCACAACAGTCAACACAGTCACCTTGTAGACTGAATCACCGCCGTGTGCAAAAGGTTCTGTCTGTGTTTGGAATGTTTCAGTAAAAAGAAAATTCTTGTGGTAGAGTGGAATATTTATTTCCTATGATTAGTCTGTTTTTTTTCACATTGGATAAAAAAAGACCAAGTAATGGTTGAATGTCTGCAGAAAAAGCACCACACAAGGACAACGGCTGTAGTCCTGTGAACACTGGAGGGACTAAATTATCATAAAAATGCTCTTGAAGGAAAAAAAGACGTCAGTTGAACGCTTTGTCTGGATTGGAGATGTGATTGTACAGAGTTTTGTTTTTTTTGGCAGAAATACGCTTTTTGAAGACAAGAACAAACCCGTTTACTCTAGAAACACCAGCAATAATAATTACCTTAAAGGGATCCTCCACTCTTTTTACAAGTTTGGCCTAAAATCTTTTAAAATGTACCAAGAAGATATAGCCCAACAAAACACATTATTTTGCACCATATTTATTCAATTGCTTTTAAAAATTGGACATTTAGAGCCTGTTTTCCTCCATCTTGAAATCATGTGATTGATGATGTCACACGGCCCCACTGTCTGTAAATATCCCTTTGTTTTCTATGAGTGAAGCATTGATTTTTTAGATCATTTAGCAGCTTTTTAAATCATTTGGCAGCTTTTTGACTAAAATTACAACTTGTGGTGCTTTTGGTTGCTCTAAAAATGTAAACCTCTTGTTTAAAAAAAGCGTAAAAACAGTAGACAATGAAGAAGAGAAGGAGGACCTTTACTCTTCCTTAAACAGTGCACTGACACGCTCTGGTGGCTAAAGTTAGCAAGTAATCACAGACTGTTGAATGACTCCCACCCTCAGGGTTTGTGTCTCTTCAACAGTCCATGATTACTCTCCAACTTCAGCCATCAGAGCGCGTCAGTCCACTGTTCAAGGGGAAATAAAGGTCCCTTAGGAGAGCTCTTCTTCCCTGTTTCATCGTCTACTACCAAACCACAGAGTTGAAACATCACCCCCCTGCAGTCACAGATTTTTTTTCAAATCACAACTGTTTTTATTCCCCTTCGGTAAACAAAAAGAGGGTGACATCAACATCTTTAACTTTTCCTGTTTTTTTATATCAACTAAAAGCAGCACAAGATCTAAAAAGCTGTTAAATGATCTAAAAAGCTATTAAATGATCTAAAAATCAGGCTGAATGCATCACTCCAATAGAAAACAATGGGATGTTTACAGGCTCAAACTGTAAATTCGTTCTGATATTAAAAGGCAATTAAATGAATATGGTGCTTAATAATGTGTTTTGCTAGACATGGATCTTCCAATGAGAACATTTTAAAAATTTTAGGCTGCAAAATAAGGAAAACGAAGAAATGAAAAAGGTCTAAATAGGGAGGTTAGGAGTTGCAACAAAAGTTAGTTTAAAGAGCTTACATTTTTTTTTAATAAAAACTTTACTAAAATTCAAAAGAAGACAAACAGATGATCAAGATAGAGGAGTGTTAATTCAATACTCAAACACAACTGACACATGGACAGATTGCATTGGGACAAAGGCAGACCTGGATTGAATAGTGTTTCCAGTTTTAAGCAACTATGGGCGACAACGCAGTGTGATCTGTCCGGCCCACACGGACCAATCAGAGCAGAGCCCAAAGTGGGCACAGGCAGTAAACATAAACATTATTTAAATCAGGTCTGAGAAAGAATGCCATTTGTGCAATATGGAGCCTCCTCACATCTTACACTGTGATAAAGGCCACAGGTTTAGCGGAAGAATCCAAGCTTTTCTTTCAGCCATTCCTCCGTCAGATCTTCTGTGTTTCTGATCTCAAAAACCTAAAAGTTACAGAAAAACAAGATTTTAAACATAGGGTACCTGTACTCGTCATGTATTGAAATATAAATACTGTTAATATGTTAAGATTTCATTTATTTATTTATAAACAACTTTTTTCAGGAAATTTACTTTGATCTCGCGAAGCCTTTCGACTTTCAACTAATCGCATTGATGGTTATTTTGCATTTAAAAACTGCATAATATGCTTTTGAAAGAGTAAAAAGAGTTGATAGTTTGTGAAGTCTTGGTCATCTTTGTGTTTTCACTGCCACAGTGTAAATCAGGCCTGTCAAACTTTAGTTCAGGGGCCAAACATGGACATTTGTGACCAATTTTTATTAATCAGGGCAAAGTTTATGGAATAATTTGAGGAAAATTGCAGGATTTGTAGAAAAATTTAAAGTTCTTTTCACAATAAGGGATTAAAAATGGCTGCTATCATGTGATACCATGATGGGGAAATTGTGAGCACCTGCAAATATTGTGGCGTTCCACTGACTTTATGAATTTGGAGGGACTGAGATATTAGCATCTGAATTATTTAGTAACTCACACAATGATTAATGTTTTCTGTCATTTCTACTTTTTCCTATGAGCCACATTTGATGCTGTAAAGGACCGGATTTGGCCCCTGGGCAAAAAAATATGAATATATTTATCCGTTATGTATACAATTCAAACCATTAGTAGTAGAAAAACACAAGTAATAAAAGAAATAGGAGACCGTTAGGATGTCTGTTATTGGTTTCCCAAAAACAAAAACTGTTGCTAATGCTAATGTCACTAACCTTGGTGAGCTCAGCAGTTTGCACCAGCTTGTTTTTGCTTCCAGCGTACATCATCTGCTGCTCTGGTCTGCAACCTGACAATGACAAACAGCACTTACATGTTTTTACTCCCAACTAGTGGTAAATAAGATTATCACCTTCCAATGTGAGACCAAAGACAATCCCTTCTTTGCGGATCATAAAATAATTTTTAACTTTTCCATTTATTTTTACAAAAAATCACTTTATACTATACTTTATACATTGGTATAAAATTTACTTTCATTTGGCAACATCTCAATGTCGTATGAAGAAATGTCTTCATTACATTTCAGATGAAGTATTTGTGCTGAAACTGCAGCTACGTGTTGAAGCTGTGCTCGTTCACATTAAACTACTCTGTGCAGCTCATATGAAGACGTAAAGCCATTAATAGGTAGAAACTCAGCAGAATAATCAAGTTTCAGCATGTTTAGGGCTGTCCCTGATTACTTGCTAACTTCAGCCATCAGAGCATGTCAGCGCACTGTTTAAGGGAGAGTAAAGGTCCCTTAGGGGAGCTGCTTCTACTACTACCAAACCGCAGAGTTGGAACTGTCGCCCCCTGTGATCACAGATTTTTTTTTCCAGGCACAACTGTTTTTATCTTCTTCCGTTAAACATCTTTAACTTGTCCTGGTTTTCTAGATCAACCAAAAGCAGCACAAGTTGTGGTTTTGATTGAAAAAGCTTCAAAATGACCAAAAAAATCAGGCTGAATGTTTCACTCCAATAGAAAACAATGGAATGTTTACAGGCAGTGGGGCCGTGTGACATCATCAATCACCTGATTTCAAAATGGAAAAACACAGGCTCTAAAACTGTAAAGTAGTCCCATTTTTAAAAGGCAATTAGATAAATATGGAGCATAATAATGTGTTTCGTTCAGCATAGATCTTCTAATGAGTACATTTTACAGATTTTAGGCCAAACTTCTAAAAACAGTGGAGGATCCCTTTTAAACATTAGGGGGGATAAGTTCTCTGCTAAGCCCACTTTAAGGCGAGAACCTATAAAGTCGAGTGAGTCGTTAGACATCTTACCCACGGGACTGGAGAAGATGAAGCAGAGAGGGTAGGACACACGTCCATCATCGTGTTGATACTTATAACTGTAGACAATAAACGTTCCTGGTGCTAAGGACACATTTCAACAGAAACAAGTACAACAAGGTCTGAAAGACTATTACACAGTTCAACAAAAATTAACTTTATTCACTACATCAGGGGCCTCATTTATAAACGTAGCGTATGTACAAAAGAAAGCGTACGCCACCTATAAACAACGTTTGGGATTTATAAAAACAAACTTGGCGAGACAATGTGCGCACCTCCACGACAGCTCTGACCCTGCCGTATGCACATAATCAGGAGAAACAGGAAACGCCAACAGGAGAAGGATGGAATTGAAGACAGCTCTGTGAAATTGATACGTTTATGTGAAATAATCAAACATTGCACATTTCACTACACATATCATATATGAAGGACGTATTTGCAAAAACGAAGGAGGAAAAAACAATTATACTGACGCCGCAGGGAGTGCATTAGTGAAAGCGTGCGCGCCTACAAATACAGTTTAACAATAATTAGGGGTGTCACTTAAACGTGTTAATTACAACTAATTGATTACCGAAAAAATTAACACCCTAAAAAAATTAAATTCTTCTTTTTTTTGCACCGCAAGCCGCGCGGTACCTTTCTCCATTGAACACGTTCCCGATATAACCAGAAATACTGATGCACCGGCTACATCGGTAGAAGCTGAGGAGTCTTTGAGCGTTAATTTTAGTGAAAATAAAACACACCGGATGGAAAACTAAAGCCCAGTTGTGTGCAAATTGTGCAAGAAAGAGTTTGTGGATCAGCGGAGGTCTTCTAGCCTCCAGCGGCGCTTTTCCACCTCAATGCTAACTATGTAGCAGCTAGCATGGACAGCAGTCACACGGCCGAGCAGACAGAGTGGCCCATACAATACACACTGGAAGAGATGACAGGGTTCAGAGACAAAATTATTAAATCCATGAGTGACAAATGAACAAAGTCTGTGGATAAACGATTGTAGTGAACAGTCAACCACTCTCTGTGGTAGAGGATGTGGGCGGGGCTACTACTACTACAACTACAAGAAGTGACAAAATTTTGTGATGAACAATGATATTTTTGATGTACTAATTTACAGCACTGTGATTTATGGGTCTGTTTTATTTATTTTATATTATCTGAGGGAGAGAAAAAACAAGTTCGGTGATGTGCCAAATTATAGTCCTACATATGAACCTGATGTTTTATTTCATTTCTATTTTCTATTATTTGGAGATTGATCAATATTTCCCTGATGGTCCAAACTAAAGGTGTGAGCAGAACTTTATACAGAGGAATAGAAATGTTTCAAGTCTGTTAAAAACAATAAATGACTTTATAAAGCCACTTTGTCATACATCATTCTTTCGATCTGCCACAAAAATGTAATTTAAATGAAAATACCTCAAGTTGAAAGTGTTTCTCAGTAATTTTTAGGTGAAATTAAAAAAAAGATTAATTAGATTAATTAATCACAGAGCATAATTAATTAATCGCACAATATTTTCAATCTGTTGACATAATAATAATAATAATAATAATAATAGTAATTAAAATGACACGATCATTGCATAAACTTGCTGATCAATAAGCCTTTTCACACTCTGGAACTGCGCATGTGCAACCTGGGGGGGGGGGGGGGGGGGTCATAGGTCAAGAGGGAAATAATTGTAAACAAGCTCCAACCTAACAGCATTTGTAATGTTCATAGATCTTCAGTGCATAGTGTTTATATTCTTCATATAACACATATATTCAGACTTGAGAGGGGATCAGGGATTTCCACTGATGCCACTTTCAGCCGATCCGAGCACTTTTAAAAACCGGTGTAAGCAGTATCGAAGCAAAGGCAGTCCCCTCACTTCCACACATTCCCCCTGCCATTCACGTGTGTTTGCTTTCAGCTAATCATATAGCTTCTTGCATTTTCTCCACACTTTTAAACCAATTGTAGAGCTACTGATATGTGCGCGCATACGCAGTGTTCAAACAAGAGTGTGGAGAATATGTAAGAAGCTATACGATTGGCTGAAAGCACACACACCTGATTGGCTGATGAATCTGTCAATCACTTTTATCAGCCAATGGTGACGTTTGTTGACCCGCGACGTCAGGGCATTTGTGAAACAGATCGTGTGCATTTGTGATTCTGAAATACAACTGTGAAACAAAGCTTGTGCATTTGTGAAAAACCCTGCAAGAGTTCATTTGTTATGATACTGTTCTGATTCCATACTCTAATGATGCACATATCTGAGCACTTTTGTAAAACCAATGGGAGAAGCAGTTTCAAAGCGAGAGACCTCCCTTGCTCCCACACTCCTTCGCCCAAGCTTTAAGCTTATGATTATGTATTTTCTATATTTATCTTTATTGTTGTTAGTTTCATTTTTTTTACTTGTGTAGTTGTTTTAACAACAATAAAGTATGAGTTTTTGACAAGCGCTTATAAATAAAATGTATTAATGAAATTTCTGAGAGTGAAAAGGACGGTATGAGTTCTCGCTTTGAAAAGGTAAATCTACGAGGTCCACCATTCACTAAGCAGGTCCATGATTATTTTTATTAAGCTATGACTTTAATTCCATTTACTAATTTGAAGGAAGTGCACAAGATGGGTGCTGAGATTTGTTCGATAATTATTTTCAGACTTCAGATTTTGCTGCTGCACCACAAATCCACACTCTCAGATTGAAGTACACGAGGTCAAACATGACGTGAGATCTGATCGTAGCATACACTCACATCAAAACTGATAAAAACCAAAGCTGGTCGTACGCACGTCATACGCTCAGATCTGAACATACGAACGGTTGACAAATGAGGGCCCTGGTCTTTCCTCAAGTCTTCATTTAAAGGATATCTCGGCTGTCTCTCAGGCAGTTCATCCTTTAATTCATCAGGAGAGATATCCTAAAACCAGAAAGATCTGTTAGAATGCAGTAGGTTATTGATTCTTTATAGATGGGGACTGATTTGTCTCAAAAATATTCACAAACAGATCCACGATTTTTACATGTGTTTTTCAAACTTTCATGTGTGTTGTTTCAGATCCACAAATACATCCACGATTTACACACGTGTTTTATCATTTGTATGTATTTATCATGAAGTGTGTTTGTGGATCGGCAGGCGTGTGCATTTATTTTTGAGACAGCAAAAGCACCACCCCTCCACTAGGAGGCAGTAGTGAAGTCTCTGCTGAAGATTAACTCTATTAATCAACACAAAAACAGATATAAGAATATCTAATAATGTCACTGGTATTCACTGCAGTGTCACCAAAATCACTCATTTGTATGAATTTTTATTAGTAATAAAATTGAATAATTTCACTCCAATGTACTGTAGGCTAGTGGAACTCTGTCCAAACATCAAAGGGGTTCTGTTGATTACACTACTACACTTGGTTTTGCAAAAAAATATTTTTGTCCATAATTTTAATGGGTTTTTGATTAAAATAATAAATAATAAAAAATAAACTTTCTGGTTTCAATAATAAATTAAAACTGCATAAAGGGCCCTCGAGGCGACTCCTTCCTATGGGACGCATTCAAAGTCAAACTTAATTCCGTACGGCACGAGGTCTGGTTGCAGAGCGGGGCATCTGTCTCCCGTGAGCGTCTGTGTGATGCCGGTGTAAAATATTGTTTCATTAAATTGTCCTTATGCTCTAAAACAGGGGTTGTCAGAGTGTGGGGTGTGCCTCTGCTGGGGGGTGCCAAAGTTCTTCAGGGGAGGCGTGGCATGCAAAATAAAAAAATAAACCCAAAGAAACTGTGGTAATTTTCTCAGTAAAAGCAGAAGAAGAAAGAGGGAAAGTGTCTGTGACGGCCTGTATCCAGGTATTTCTGAGGCTTTTTGTCTCTTTCTCCTCAGCTCAGATGGTTGACGTGTTGTGTTTATGGTGGGTTTTTTAAAATCTTATATCAATTGAACAAACCAATAAGGAGATTAAATGCTTTTTAGCTGCACTTAAGAAGACAGTAGGTGATCACAGAGGACTTATGTTTAGTAAAATATTCATAGAAATTCAACCATTAGTCCAATCTGGATCGTTCAATCATTGTTGGCAAGCTAATAATTAGGGCTATAAGCATGTAAAATGGTGTGTTTCCTGCACAAAGCAGTGATATAAAATAATACCATTGGCCAAGAACAAACACGTGTGACACAGTATCTGTAAAAAGTTACAGTGGCAGACTTCTTTGTAGACCTTTGGTTGCAGTTTATGAAATGTCAGCCATAAAAACCTGATTACGTAAAGTCTGAGCCTCATTGGACCTTCCTACGATTTTTTATGATTTTTTTTGTGAAAAAAACATCTCATGCTCACAAGCAGGTGACGCTGTGTCTACAGTCAGTTCTTTTTATTGGTGTGTGTTAGTTGTTATAAAGTGATCATTTGTGTGGAGTTTCAGATCAATAAGACCATGTAAATAATAAGGCTGCCAACTCTGGTTGTTCAGTCGACTAAAGTCGATGCCGTCGTGGTCGACCAAGATTTTCATTGGTTGACCAGCAACGGTATCAGTTTCAATACTGTAAAAAAACAAAACAATGCAATGCACTTATATAGGTAATAAGGATTAAATATCATATAATGTATTTAATGCCTAAACATGATTCTATGTCCAGCAAGAGCTGTGTGAGTGCGTGCTGCGCTGCCAAAATAAAAAAGTGTTGCTCTTCAGTCATCACTGTGAAGTGTGTCATCCTCAGAGCAGAGAGGGAACAAATTAGGACAGGCTTGAAACAAGCATCCACTGTTAAATCAATCCTTTTTCTACACAAGAACATGGATTATCCTTATATTAGATAAGTGGATTGTGTAAATAGATCCACTGCTGCCTCTGGTGACGCGGGCACACTGCGCACCTGTGTTTGACGTACGTTTGTTTCCTTGTGCATTGATCTGATGTTGACATTGTTTATTAATAAAAGCAGGCTTACCACTAAAACAAACGTAAATATGTCATCTGTATGTACTTGTACCATAGTCTTGGTCGACCAACCATTTCCTTGGTTGACTACAGCCCTCGTGAATAACAGGTTTTAGTACATTTAGTATTCTTTTCTACGTCTTAATTGATTCTATAAGCCTGTATATTTTGGGATGTCTAGTGCAAATGTGTTTTGAAATTTGAGGTTTTGATACTCTTAACATACATGGCAGGTTTCATCACTTGCAAAAATGTCTAACTACTCCAATTCAGACATTCCGTTTTTTGGCGAATGGCGCTCTGCTACAGGAAGTGCGTTCCCTAAAAACTCACCATCATCCTGACAAACGATCATCCACTTGTCCAGAGCATTTCTGAGCACATTTGGGAAGTGTGTTGAAAAAAGCCAACACAATAAGTAGTAGAATGAAAAAATGGTTTTTCTATCACCACCAGGGGGCGGTAAGACTTTTCGCGTGAATTGTCATTTTGTGCGGAACGCGTTTCCTGTTCTGCAAACAACTTTGGGTTTTAATTGAATGAGTTTCGGCTAAGTAGTTTGAAAATTTCCATTTTTAGAAACAACGGGTCTCCAACTTGTCAAAACATAAATACTATATTTCATGTGGACATTATGAATGCTCTGAGAGGAGTTAGCTTTTAAAGACAGTGTGGTTTGCCCAAAAATTGAGAAAAACTGCTAAATTACCAGGCCATACCAGCCTGTCATTGCCTGATCTCGTTAGATCTCTGAAGCTAAGCAGGTCTGGTCCTGGTTAGTAGTTGGATGAAGACCACTGAGAATTCCAGGTGCCATAGTGGGGTGACAGTCATCACAGTGGTATCTGTCATTGTGTCCTTGGGCAAGGCACTTCACCCACATTGCCTCGTATGAATGTAGTGCGTGAGTGAGTGTTGGTGGTGGTCGGAGGGACCAATAGCGCACTATGGCAGCCTCGCTTCTGTCAGTCTGCCCAAGGGCAGCTGTGGCTACAATAGTAGCTTACCACCACTAAGTGTGGAGTGAAAGAATAATGCCTTAATTCTGTAAAGTGCTTTGAGTGTCTATGATAAAACACAATATAAAATCCAATTCATTATTATTATTATTATATTTAGCCCGCCTGTTGAAATTAGGTTGTAGGTCCAAATTAGTCATGAAATTAGTCCTGAAATTGCATCATAACATTTTTCATCAAACTATACCGTCCTAAGACCGTCATTAAATTGCACCCCCTGGAGGAGCCTCACAGATCAAAGTAAAGTGGAAGTTTAAGAAGAAGAAGAAGAAGAAAAATCTGTACAGAAACAACAGTGCCTCACTTTGGTGCTCGGGCCCTAATTAACACTGAAACCGTTTAAGGTGTCCTATTTTTATTTCCTCCCATTTGTCAGTAGTGCACCGTGGCACACTCAAAACGCAACCGGTGTGGATTACCAGACGGTAGACAGCGGCACAAAACCAGATCACTGCCGTGGCGCAGTAGAGACGTATCCAGTGGAAACCCCCAGTTAGATATTCTTGTGGCATCAGAGACTTCAATACTGCCCCCCAGTGGAGGGGTGGTTGGGCAGCTGTGTGTGGGTATCTAAACGATGATGCGTTACGTTTGTCTCAAAACTAAACGCACAAGCCAGTCGAGCCTCAAACACACTTTGCTCAATCCACAAGTACAATTACAGATTAACACATGATAATTCATGGTAAATACACACACACACTTATGATAAAACACGTGTGTAAGTTGTGGATACATTTTTGGATCTGATTAACACGTGAAAATTGTGGATCTATTTGTGACTATTTTTCTAGACAAATCTTTATATTATTAATATTTATCTGTGCAAATACACAACCTACCTCGTGCTCTTCTTCCAGTGTAACAAGCTGCTTGTCTTTATCAATCTTCACTGAGGAGTACAAAAAAAACAATAAAAAAAAACAATATTGAACCATTTACAGGCATGTCCAGAAACCTGCTACTACTCTCTTTCTGGCCGCCATCTACTCTTAAACATGTTCATAAATGATTCCTTACCCCTTTAGCATCGAAATACTATCTGTAATATGACGTGAATATCTGTTAAAGTCAGGTTTTTCTATTAGCTCTGTCTGCTAACGCATAGCATCTCTTCTTCACTTCGCAGAATAGCTGCATCCCAACTAAACACTGGGTAATCAGCGCCCTCTGCTGGTCCACACAAATATCTGGTGGCTGCAACTGAAGGAGAACAATCATTCTCTCTAAATATTTCCCCAATAATATCATAAATCTTAACATTCACTGCATTTTACAGAGGACTACTAAGAGACCAAGCACCCATACTACTGCTATACTATAAGTTGGTACATTATCAACTGGAAAGAGGTAAACTGATAATGATGCTCAATCTTTTGTCATTATTACCATAGATACCAGATTTCATCTTGTAAATGCATCATGCAAACAAAAACTAGGTGAGAAAATACATCATGCTAAGAAAAGTGCTACAAAATAGACAAAATTTCACGAATATAATGCACCAAAAGCCACCATATAGCATAATTTTTGCTTAATTTTTTGCTTTAAACGAGTTTAAGTGACTCACTAATAATCGCTGCATTGTTGGTCTCCTTCCGGAAACGAAAGGCCTTTAACTTTTTAACCAGGTCTTCATCCACCTCACAGACGACCAGTGATTCACTCTGTAATAAAACGACACATAGAAAAGGCAGCAATCAAATCATTTATAGCAAAGTTATTTATCTGTAATTACAGCTTAGTAAATGTGAACCTTTAAATGACAATACACGTTGGAAAGCATGATCTGCCACAAGCCGCATTATTGATTTAATTTTCCAAACCGTTTACTCCAGTGGTTCTTAACCTTTTTTGGGTCGTGACCCCATTTTTATATCGCATATTTCTGACCCCAGAGAAATTTATTCAATATTTTTATACTGTATTTTATTTTAACTAGATTTATATTTGAGAAAGGGAAAGTTTAGAATATTTTTGTTTGAGTTTGTGTGTGGTCGAGAATAATTAAATAATAGGTAATATATATATTTTTAATCACAAATTTCAGGCGACCCCATTTTAATTCCTGGCGACTGTACATGGGTCACGACCCCAATGATGAAAAACACTGGTTTACAACCTTTTAGTAGGAATTCAAAGTAAGTAGGGATGTCCCGATACAACTTTTTCACTTCATATACGATACCGATATTGCAACCTCACATACTGATCGATACCAATATCGATACGATACGATACAGACCACGAACAGAGCCAGGCATAAAGAGCCCTTCACTGAGTGCACGCTCACATTGAGTGCAGCAGTAAAAAAGAAAAATGTGCCGAGCGCAGCGATAGCACGTACACGCTCATCAGAATCAGCATCAAGGGGCCAGAACTGATGGATGATGCCAGGCCAGATGTTCAGCTGTGATTCTCACAGGGGAAGAGGGTTAGGAGACCCCACTATCAGAGCTGGACCCTCTGAATTGAATTCCATGGGGTGAAGCAATGCAGATGCTAAGTTAGTTATGCTACTGTTAAATTCATTCCATTACAGTCTTTTTGCAAAATAAAAAAACAGAATACATGTAACCTGTTGTTATGCTTTGCTGTTATTCAAAAAAATTTGTTATGTCTTTTTTTTTTAAAATTAAACAAAATTTCTCTATCAGAGATTTTAGATGCTGTCCGATAAAAACCGATATTTGTTTTCTGGCGGATATCGGATATATTTCAAAGGTGTGAGATTAGATCACATCTTCACAAAGACATACATCGTCTGCAAGAATCCACAGAAGATTTTGAAATCTAAAATTAAATCTTTATGAACAGATGGCTGGTGGGAGGATTTCACTGAGCTTCAAGAGATCTTCACAGATTAAATAAAGAGACTGAAGTGTGTGTGCGTCTGTGGCTGAGTCTCTTAAAAAAAAAAAAAAAAGTGAGCAGGCCATGTGCAAAAAACTGCCTTCATATCCTCCTGCAAATAAAGACATTCCACTGAGAAGATGATGGTGTGTAAAATAGGCCGAGCACAGCAACGTAGCAATCAAACTGTCAGGACATGCACAGGAAAATCCAGAGGGAAACTATGTTGAGATGAGTTCCAACACATCAGCCTGAATCGCTACGTCACGTTAGCCTCAGAGCAGCAGGAAATCCAACAGGTCAGCTTCAAAATAAAAGTCCACTCACCTACTCACCTAAAAACTAACCAATATTACAATTATATAATTATTATACAGTTCATAAACATTAACTTCACTGGTATACAGTACCTATCAGTATTTTCCCACTTGGATGATTTACACTTCTGCTGCTTTAATAAATAATTTAAGGTGAAAGAAAATTCACTTTTTCACACAAATTTATTGAAAACATCTGTTTAATGTCAAAACAAAAACGGGAATCTACAAAGAAATGTCAATTAAACAAAAATATTTAATGAAAAATAATTTTTTTGCATAATTATTAACCCCATTTTAAATTGAAAGTTCTAAATCAATAAAGGTCCATCCAGTCGTTACCAAAGCTCACAATGAGGATCACCTGAGTGGTGATTGAGGTATAAAACACCTGTGTCTAGAGGGTCCAGTGACTGGTTGATCATTATTCCTGGCAAACATTACACCATGAAGACAGAAGAACACCCCAAGCAACTCAGGGAAAGGGTTATTAAAGTACAAGATGTACAAACATTTCTAAGACACTGGTTTTCAGTGAGAATGTATGCACAGGTGAAACACAAAGCAGTCAGGTGTGCAGCCAGCGCTGACTACTTTAATAGTTTGAGGAAGAGAGAGAAGTGAAATAAATGAATGATGTGGGAGTAATACAGAAGGGAGTCAGGAAATCATTTGTGACGTGTTTGTGTTCTGACAAAGCGGGTCTGAAAATGGGTGGATGTTTGTTTGTGTGCTGCCTGCGGGAGTGCGTGCGCCTGTTGCCACAACGACAGTCTGTGTGATTGTTGTGTGCTGCTGCTGCCCTGTCATTGATAGAGTTGCTCTGTGACATTTGGTCCTGGTTTGCTTTCTCACATGATTAAAGACCGCACCATGCTTCCTTGAGGCGAACCGAGATCCACATTTTACAGAGGAACACACTTTGCTTTTTTGCTCCGCACCAGACTTCGAGTGAGCTTTCACATATCGCGAAAAGACTGGACTGTTCGAAGAAACGAAGCATGGCGCAAATCAAAGAGGTATGTGTGAAAGCACCCTAACTTACAAGGAATACTGGATTATTAGCTTGCTCAAGAACCCATAGTGTTGTAGATCAAGACTTGAACCTTAAGTGTAACGTAAAACCATGCGTATGCTCCAATTAAAAGGTAGATATAAGTTATAGTGACTTGGATTATTGTGGCTGCTTCTTTTTTATTATTTATGTCATAAATATGTATCAGAGCAGCATTAACATCATCTCAGGGATCAATGGTTTACTGAACCTCAGCAGGTTTATTGATTAAGTTTTGATCAACTTAATCTAAATTATCCTAATGACATAATTCCAGACCGTAATGAGTCGACAAAATTAAATGGACACAATGATGCATCAGTTATTTCACCACTACGGGCCAGAATATTGTAGAGCAGTGGTTCCCAAACTTTTCCCACTCCCACACCCCTTCAGACCTTTAACATGAAGCCATGTACCCCGACTCCTGCACATTTAAAAAAAACAATAATGTAATGTCATATACAATATAGCCCTACAATGAAATGGATCTATCTTGCTGAGGAATAATATATAATTTAAAAAAGAATTATAATCTGTAAGCCCACAAGAAACAAGTTTGGATGAACTACAGCCCGGCCCGTGGAACGTTCTAGCGCCGAATTGCATTTACCACGTTCCCGGAGATTCCGTCAAAAGGGGTAAAATCATAATCTATACTGAATTAACTTTGAAACAATATATCACACGACTCTGTTCGGATGAATTTAGAAATAACCGGAAAAGGGGGTAGGCCCCAGGGCCCCCCTCCCCCTTTCAAAAAGGTCTCCGAGAGGCTCTTGACATCTACTCATAGAATATACATGTCAAATTACAACCCGATTCAACAAGCATTAACGGAGGAGTAGTCATTTGAAAAATGGGGTGGAGTAATGGGCCCCATTCATATATTGGTATGTGTCAAAGATTCAGTATCACCAGCTGTCGCAATGTTTGACTGACAAATAAGTGATAAAACGACTTTAATGAAAATTGCCGAAATAAAGGGCCCCTAATCAAATTGTGCGAGGCATAGTAGTAATCTAATCTACGTTGATTTACCTTTGAAACGATATATCACACTACTATGTTCCCATAAATTTCCAGAAATGGGGGTGGGCACCCGGCCCCATTTCAAAAACAGGGCTCTGAGCGTCTCATCATATTCATTCATAAAGTATTCATACCAAACTGCATTCCGATCTAACGAGAACTAACGAAGGAGTAGTCATTTGAAACAGGTACGTGACAAGTACAGGGTAATAGGCCCCATTTATACATTGGTATGTGAGATGATTCGGTAACACCAACCGTCGTATTATTTGACTCACAAATAAATGAGAAATCACCTTCAGTTTTCTCTTTCTTTTGGGGCCCCAAATTAAAAAAATCGGGCTCCGAGTGTAGATGCGTACACATCCATAGATTATAGCTACCAAATTTCAGCCTGATCCATTCAAAAATAACAGGAGTAGTGATTTTAACTAGTGTATGCAACAAGAACAATAACAAAGTGACAGGCATTGTCATTGGTGTCGACACATTACGCTTATGTAGAAAAGGTCGTGGCAGTGACGAACTGCGCATGCGCACAGGAAGTGCTGGAACAATAGTCAGATTTGTCTGAGGTCCGGGTCCAGAACGACTGACACTTCAAAAAAATATGTAAGAAACCGACAATATCCAAGCAATAAGTGACAGACATCCGTCCCAACAGGATCTTCACTTTAAATTTCCTTAATTCTGTGGCCAATTTATATTTAATTAAGGCAAATTTTAAGTAATAATTTGTGGAAAATAGAAATTTTTTGTAAGAATTTCGATTTTTAACATTATAAATGACTGCCATCGTGTGATATGACTCTATGAGCACCGGGTAAACTTGACTTTCATTCACACACTGGTTCATGTTTTTTCTGTCATATTTACTTTCTCCTGCGGGCCGAATTCAGTACAACTTTATTTATATAGCGCAAAATACAACAAAGTCATCTCAAAGCGCTGAACAAAATATAAAGTCCATAGTAAAAAAGAAGAAAGAACCCAACAAGATCCACATGAAAACAAGCATTTAGCGAGAATGGGAAGAAAAAACTCCCTCTTTTTTATAGAAGAACTCTCCAGCGGAACCAGGTTCAGAGGTGGCAGCCATCCGCTTCGACTGGTTGGGGTTAGTGAACAGAGGGACAAACAGTATAGGATAGAAGGATAGTCCATCCAAGTGTCCCAGACTAGTTGTGCCGTGAGCCATCCGATGCTCTTAAGGGTCGGGTTTGGTCCTCGCGTCTTGAGTTTGACATGTGTGCTACAGCGCGAGAATGTTGGTAACTTTATGTTGAAATCTAGCCCCAGACGGGCTTTGTTCCTGCTCGGTCGACTTGACACAGACACAATGAGCACAGGGTACAACTAATGCTAAGCTAACAGGCTAGCTCCAAACATTCTCCGTTCACACTTTCCCTTCCTACAAACGTTATTTATATTGGTTTACAGCGCACGCGTCGAGCACGAAAAGAGAGACGACAACAGACGGACGGACAGACAGACAGGCTCTTACCATAGCTGTAGAGTTAAGGAATGCAGTGAAGCTACAACTGAGCTCTGAATGACAGCGAAGCTTTTCGTGCTTTTTGTTTTTTCCTACTTCCTGTCAGCCTCCCATGTCATGTGACTGGGCTGACCAATCACATACAGGCATTTAGAAACACTCTATTCTTCCTTACTTAAAACTTTACATTGTACTGTGAGATAAACAGTGTTGGGAGTAACTAGTTATTTTTGTAATATATATTATATTACAAATTATACATTATAAATTATATTACAAATATATCATATATATTACAGTAATATATTCCTTTTCGAAGTAACTCAGTAGTGTAACTCATTACAAAAATGAAAAGTGGTAATAAATTTCTAGTTCTGATTAAAGGAACTCCAGTTACATGCATATTTGCTATGTTTTCTCACTGTTTGCAGTTATTTGAGGAAAAAAAATATGATCATTATAGTTAAATATAACTTGTGGGGAAGGAAAAAAAAGAGCTTTCTGCTCCTGAAACAGCAGAAGTATATGAAACAAAACTTAAACCGATATTATTTGAACAGTGTGATATAATTAGTGTTCTGGACCAAAAGTTACTCAAAGTAGTGTAACTCAGTTACATTTTAAAAAACAGTAATATTGTTCTACAAATATAACACATTTTTATCCCAGTAACTAGTACTATAAATATATTACAAGTTTAGAGTAACTTACTCAACACTGGAGATAAAATAACCACAACTTTTATTTTTTTCTACAACAGAGATTTTATACACTTTAAAAAAAAAGTGGTAACACAAAAATGGACAACTTTGCTCACAGCAGGGTCCATAAAAGTGTGATTGTTTGATCCGAGGACCACATTCATAATAAGAATTCACGGCAACATTTAGAATCTAACCAATCTGAACAGATTTACTGTCACTTATATTATTTCTTGTCATTGTTTTGTGTGTTTTTATTATTGTTTTGTGTATCTTTTTTATTATTGTTTTGTGTATTTTTATTGTTATTTATTTCGTAGATTTTTCCTGCATTTTGCGTGTTTTGGTGTGATTTTGTTTATTTAAAGGAGCATTGGGCTGAATTTGTGAAATAATAAACATACATTTTAAGTCTTTTAATGCTAGTGGGTGATGAAGTGCTCAAAACCAAAGAGAATGAGCCCACACACATTTATCCCTATTGCCTTGAACAGATTGTGATACATTTTGTACTGCTGTTCTGGTTACACATTTTCTGTGCAGTTCTGCAGACGTGAAGTCAAATGACGCTGGTGTGCGTTCTCGACGGCATGGAGAGGCCGATCGGGCCGCAATTTCTCTTCCAAGTCTGACCCAACAGTGAAAACCTCTTTTTTTCCTCAAAGAAATGACACATTTACGTTTGTTATGAACAAATAAATGTTAATGTCAACATCAGCGCACGGGAAACATGTGAATGTGAAACACAAACAGGGCCACAGCGCACACAAAGATCCATCAGATTTATTTACATAATCCATGTATCAAAGATAAGGATAATACATGTTATTGCGTATTCCTTTATAGTTGTCCTCCTTTGCTCCATCCTCCCTCCACTGTGTTCCTGCTCTCACAGCAGCTGCAGCAGGAAAGGAAGAACGCTGTGTGCAAACAACACTACGTGACTGAACCCAACCCGTCGGGTCCTGTCGGGTCCTGTCGGGTATCCATCCTCTGGTCTCAGTAGTAGCGGCTTGGCTGATGATTGCTGTTACCCTAACTACTGGAATGTCACTATGGAATCTGATTTCTAGCTCAAGTCCTATGCTCCTTTAATTCAATTCAATTCAACTTTATTTATATAGCGCAAATACAACAAAAGTCATCTCGAAGTGCTATCAAAATGTTAAAATTCATAAGAAAAAGGAAAAGAAAACAAATCCACATGAACATGCATCAACTACAAAGGGGAAAAAAAGCTCCCTTATAACAGGAAGAAATCTCCTTTAGAACCGGGCTCAGAGGGGGCAGCCATCTCCTTCCACTGGTTGGGGTTAGTGGACAGAAGGACGAGAACAGAACAGAATAGGATAAAGAGATAGAACATCTGTGTGTCCCAGACTAGTTGAGCCGTGAACCATAGATCAGGAACTGTTAGGTCCAGCATCACGACACCTGAAACAGAAAAGAGAGAGAAGGGTGAGGAGAAGGCACAGACTGAAGAAAAACATGATATATTAATATCAGGTCTGCCTGCATGGAAACACCTGGTGCTAAACTATGTGTGAGTGGAATGAGAATGAATATGGTGTTGCATGGTGTGTAAGCAGTGTGATGGTATAACAACGAGGATCAGACGTGGTGGATTAACTACAACCCGGCACGACTGTGTCTTTCTGGTTAGCAACCAATTAGAGGACTACTGTATGTGTAGATGGAGGAGTGTGTTTGAATGGAATGTTGGTGTTCTACTATATAATCTTAGTTTCTAGTTCCAGTTTTTAGGTTTAGGGCTTTGTTCCTTTATTCTTCTCTCATTTTTTTGTGTTTTTGTTTTTCGTTTCGAGTGCTCTTGGTGTCACTTAGTATATTTTTCTCTCATTTGTTTGTGTTTTGTTATCATTTTGTATATTCTGTTATTTTGTGTCATCTTGCGTAATTTTCTTTCATTTTGTGAGATTACTTTTGGGGGAGCAGGCCACAAGTTGCTCTTGTCTGTCGTAATAACATGAGAACCTCAAACCTCCTTCGAGCTCCAAATCTTTTCCAGATGTTGTCAGTTATCTGGATCAGTGATGCCGATCATGGTAACATCATCATTCACACTTTAAAGGCTTTCTATCCCTTTTAATAACCATACAGTTACAATCTATTGGCAACCCCCCTTCATTCATCTTTATGAACAATTTGCACACAACTGGGCTTTTTTCCCATCTGGTGTTTTAATTTAAACTGAAATGAACACACACGAAGCACAGCAACAACTTGTCGTCAGGTTCTTTTGTTTCTTGTGTCGTAGTATGTGTATCAGTATTATGGGTATACCAGGAACTTGTGAAATGAGAAAGGTTCCACGCTGTTTTGAATGCAAAAAAAAAGCATTGTGCATTATTTTTCTGTAATTAATTAATCGCAATTAACGGGACAAAGTCCTAGCCTAATTGTAATTCAAAATAAGCTATAAAATAAAAAAATATATATTGTTATAGGGCTTAGGTTCCCAAAGTGGGGTACGGGTAGCCCCAGGGGTACGTGAATAGAAATGAAAAACAGTGTTACAACATTGAAACTAGAATATAAATAGAGCAGCAGTCAGGAGCCTCCATGCATTACCACAATTATAATATTACACATTGGCCTCTGTCAGACTGTGGTGAGAATATTTATTACATGTCCAGTTGTCCTGCTCTCTCATAGCCATATATGAATCTCATTGATTGATTTCCACCTGCGACTGACTGTCGCTCACTCCATCGTGCACGGCTAATCAATAAGATAAATGTCCTTCCACATGGACTGATGCCACTAGTCAGTCCACAGTTGAAGCATCACCTGCCAGTAACAGCAACACAGACCAAGATGCTAGCAGCGCTACACTCATGGTGTGGATAGCCCAGCTACTAGCATGGTCATGGACAGCAGTGAGGAGTCAGAGCCCCCTCATCCATCCTCAGACAGAGAAACAACGTCAGTAGATGAATTAATTAGATAAAGCAAACAAGTGATAATTCTGAATGTTTCCTTGTGTGCTTACAGATTATATATTTCTCTCTATAAAAGCAAGAACTCTCTCTGTCTGTGTGTGTGTGTGTGTGTGTGTGTGTGTGTGTGTGTGTGTGTGTGTGTGTGTGTGTGTGTGTGTGTGTGTGTGTGTTCCTCAATTATCTCTGTGGATCAGGATCAGACTAACCATGGCTGCTGCTTGGTTCAAGGGTGTGCAACGTCAGATTTGTTTGGACACCCCACCCCATGCCCCACCTCCTGAGATGACAGACTCAGTGATGATGTCATCAGTCCTACCTCCACAGTGATGATGTCATCAGTCCTACCTCTATAGTGATGATGTCCCACCTTCAAACACAACCTCATCTCTTCAACACATAAACAGGTATAGATTGGGATTTAACCCCCAACCTCTCTATGAAAAAACGACCCCTCTACCACCTGAGCCACAGTCGCCCAGTGGGGGGTACATAGAGTCATGTTAAATGTCTGAAGTGGTTACGGGACTGTGAAAAGTTTAGGAACCGCTGTCATAGACGATATTATCATTTTCTATAATTCCAAAATGGAAATATTGATATATTTAGACCTTCTATATACTGTCCAGGCCTAGTGTCTATACATTGTGACCTACTGTATGTTAATTAAATAATGAGGATATACATTTCTTCGAAGCCTTAAAGTGTGAATGATCATGGTAATGGTTCTGAACCTTTTCAGTCCGTGACCCCCAAAATAAAGGTTGCAGAGAGTGGGGACCCCCACTATAGCTGAAAGTGGTTGAACACAGACATGAACAGAGAAGAACAGTCATGTAGAGACAGGACCATCTATAAGGGGGAATAAAGAGGAGAGATTTTTGGGGTCCATCCATAAAGTCAGTAAAATGATGGTCCATTGTTCTATGAATCTGTGATAACCACATTTATTTATTCATCTGAATAATATCCACTGTTATCCAGGAACATTTATTATTATTATTATTTGCGCCATAGTATATAGTAATCTTAAAGATGTAAATACTTGTTTTAACCAGAAAAAAATGGGTTAAAAGTGACCAAAAATGATGGAAAAGGTGGTGAAATGGGATTTTAAAAACCACAGAAATTGATTAAAAGTTGCAAATTAGAGTGGCCAAAAACAGACAGAAAAAGTGGTAAAAAGAGTTCAAAGTGTCAATAAGGGAACATTTACTAGGAACAATTAGTTTAAACTGGCAAATAATGGGCAGGACAAATTGGGAATGTGGTTAAATTTGCCAAAATAAGCATGAAATATGGTGAATAGATGTTAAAAATGACAATAATGGGTCAATATATGTGACATTAAGTGGAAAAGTGGTGGAAAGGGTTTATAAGTGCCGAAAAATGTCTTGAAAGTGGAAAAAATGTGCAGAAAAGACATTGAAATTTGATGGAGAAGTGGCAGAAATGGGTGCAATAAGAGAAAATATGGCAAGAAAAAGTGATTAAAATAGGTTATAATATGGCAAGTTTGGTGTAGTTGCAGAAAAAGTGTAAAATTGGGCTCAGATTATTAAAAAATATATATTCTTAGTTTCTAGAAGGCATCTGGCGACCCCCTCCCATGTGTCTCTCGACCCCAAATGGGGTTCTGACCCCAAGGTAGAGAACCCCTGGATCACGGTACCATAATCAGGATCACTGATCCTGATCCAAATAATTGACAATATCCACACAAAATTAGACTGAGAGCCTGATGTGGCCCCAGGGCCGCCAGTTTGGGTTATATATATATATAGATCCCGGGAGCGCGCTCTGCGTCAGCCTACGTCACCAGCGTATGCCGGGAGCGCGCACGGAGCGGCTGCCCCGGGTGTAGCAGAGTGAGCTCCAACATATCCAGAACAGCAAGCTGTGTTATTAGCCGCTAACTGTGCGTCCACAGCCGGACAGGCCGTCACCGTTTCCCGCTGTCTTTGGAGAAAGCTTCAGCCTCTGAACAGGTAGCGTGTTTTCTCTGTGCGACACTTTGATTTGAGTCTGGTTTCAGTGAGATACAACTATAGAAAGTAGAACACGTTAGCAGCTGTTGTTAGCTAGTTTAGTTATAGCCAACTCTGCCAGTAGTTGAAGTGTTTTTCTGAATTGCAGCCGTGTTAATGTGAACAGTGAGTGTTGTGTAGCTGTGTGTTCTGTGTGTGAATGGATATAATAGTTCACCCTGTCATGATGGAAACATTTAGTGGCTCTTACTCATGCTCAGTGTTTGACAGCTTGTGTAACTGTTGTTAGAAGAAGTGGATCAAACTGTGTCTTCTTTGTTTCCAGGTCATGGATTTCTCGGTGAGTAGAAGCAAAGCCACACTTTACGTCCTGCTGGAGTGTGTGATCATGTGATTTTAAAGAGTCGACACTTTTCCTTTCCTTTTTCTTTCCTTTGGCTCAGCTGGCAGACGCTCTGGGAGACGACAGCCAAGGCAAGGCCAAGAAGACAGGAAATCCTAACCCAGCGGCCCCCACTAACAACCTCCCCCCCACAGCAAACCCGGGATGGCCCAGTTCAGCTCCAGGGGCCCCCGCCCAGCCTTCAGCTCCGGCTGACTATAGCGGTGGATCCTCTGGCCCAGGGGCACCAGGGCAGTTCCCCTTTCCCTCGGGGCCCGGGGCACCAGGGCAATACCCCGGACCTCCATCAGCTACTGGGGGCTTCCATCCAGGTCCTGGGGTCCCTGGACAGTATCCACCTGCTCCAGGGGCTCCGGGACAGTTTCCCTCGGGCCCCGGAGCTCCCACACAGTTTCCTGGGCAGTACCTACCTGAGGGGTCTCCAGGACAGCTCCCAGGAGGCCCTGTTCCCTATCCAGCTGGACCCTTTCCGTCTGGTCCTGGAGCTCCACCGGGTCCTTACCCAAACGTGCCTTTCCCTGGTGCTCAGCCAGGAGGAGGCAACGGCCTGTATGGCCCTGGAGGTCCAGGTGCTTTCCCCCCTCCTGCTGGCCCTGGCTCTTTCCCTACATTCCCTACCGGAGGCTTCCCTCCAATACCTCCTGGGTCATGGGGAAATGCAGGTGGAGGCTTCCCTCCCGCTCCTGGTCCCTTCGGTCCTGGTCCTGGCCCAATGGGTCCATATGGCGGACCTGCTGTTCCTGGTGGTGCCCTGGTAAGCATAAAAGATTCTTGTCACTTGTGATGCCTCCTGCTTCTTGCTTTTCTGTGTGGATGTGTTTGTTCGGGGTTGTTTATTTCTTCTCGGAGACGGCGTCTCCCATCTGGGCTCCTTTCAGGCAGGACTGCGTCAGGATGACGAGTCCCGTGCTTTTGGTGGCTTTGCTGGGCTGCGCAGCAAACATTAAAGCAGAAACCATGTGCTCAAAACTGTATTATTCTTGTGTTTCAGCCCAGGTTTAGACCACCGTTTTATTGAAAGCAATGAGCTCAACTATTGAAAGGGACAAGGACATCCTTCCAAAGTCGTCATGTGGTTTGATTAGTGCCCAACACTCTGTATATACACAGTTTACAGTAAAAGCTTGTGTTCTGTGCACATTCTATTATAATCAGGTGAAATAAAGTACTTTTTTTTTTTTTTTTTTTAATAAACATGTTTACCCATTTAAATCACATTATAATTAAAATGTTCTTGTTTTGTCAGTTGGTGAGATCTCAGTTTGTACAGTTAATGTTTTGCTCTTGTATTAATAAAAATTTGCTCATTTCTGTGACTAATGTTTGTTCCTTGTATAAGCGTTGAAATCACCGGAATCAATGAGTCATTGGACTGGGGTGTTGTCCAAATAGGAATGTGGAAAGGGTCAAAGTTTGAGATAATATTTAACTACTTATTTCTTTGTCTGCCCATTGTTTGTCTTTGTTTTGTGTAACAAAGTTCAGATTATTTTTGACCAAAATAAACAGTTCAGCCTCGTGATTAAAAGGCACAGGCTAAAAAAAACCCAACATGTTTTCACTTTTGTTTTTATTGTAACATAAATACTCAGTCATTTCTGATTAATGACAAAACGCTGTGTGATTTAAATGATGAATGCTTTGTTTCAGATGGTGCCACATGAGCTTCCACTTCATGCTGGAATCATGCCGAGACTCCTCATCACAATTATGGGGGAGCCCCTTCCTGGTGCAGATAGGTACCTTCACTTTTATATTTACCTGTTGGCACTGCTTATATCAGCAACCAGGGTTAGGGTCAATTACATTTTTAAATTACAAATACGTCTTCAATTATCTATGCTCAATTACAGCTGAATTTCGATCATGTTGACCAGCATTTTTTTCAGTTAAAATTAGAATTACGTTCTCAATTAATAAAGTTTAATTACAATTATTCACAATTACTGAGCCTGAAATAAATAACTTTATAAAACATATATTTCCTCTTACAGAATACATTAAAAAACAATCATAAAATGTGTTTTTCATCTGTTGTTTACCTTGTTAGGCTTCCTTATCCATGAAAATACTGGTATTCATATGTTTGGTGTGGGTGTCTTTTTTCTGACACTATACTCCTTGATTTCAATTCTTTTTTTAAAATTGTAAAATGACCCACAAGAGAACTGACGGGTAAACTTGATATGAAACATATTTTAATAATTAACTACGTAAGCAATAGAACTGTTGCATGGTTCCCCAGGTCTGCGTTTAATTACATTTAAATGATGGCTTTTATGGAATTTTCATGTCAATTACAATTCAATTTTAATTGCAACAGATTGGTTGACATTTTTAATTATGTCATAATGGTTATTAGTCACCAATTTTGTTATTACAATTATGGTTGACCCTGTTATCAACCTAAATGAATTGTGCTGATTGACTGTACCTGTCTGTATGTTGCACACCTGCAAAGGCTGTTTTTATTTTAAATTTGAGATCCACTTGATCATAAAGTGCAGAATAGTTATTTTTTATTTAATGCTCCACAATTCACTAGATTGCAAATGTCATTGACGAAAAGTTTACAAATGGTTATTTAAAAGCACGTGTCAAACTCGAGGCCCAGGGGGCCTAATTCGGCCCTTTAAAACATTCAAATCGGCCCACAGGGGAAAGTAAAAATGGCTGAGAAAACCGTGTAAACAACCAAATAATGTAGTCGTGCATATCTCAGTAGGGTTGCAAAAGGACGTCAAATATCTGGCAATTTTCCACCATGTAAATTTATGTTCTGGCATTTTGGCATTATTCAAAAAATAGAAGCCTTCAAAGGCAGGGTAGGTAATTTTCAAAAGCTAGCAGAATTACTCTGTGCTTCCTCTCAAGCCACGCCCCTCATTCATATGCACAAACGCCGTGCTCCAATAGCAGACCTCAGCTCATCGCTTGTATTGTGTAGAAACTACGTTGTCTCATTCAGCGGTAAGTAAACACTAAAATGTATCATTACATGTGTTAAAAAACATGACTAAAAACTCTGTTATAACTCTGTCACTGGTGACGCGCTTTGAGTACGAGCAGGAAGACAGGGAATGTCTTTTTTCATTGGTCAAAGTTTTTGACACATTTATTTTGTTCCTTTTTCAGAGCACATAAGATATTAATTTCTGATTTCTGTCAGGACATAGACAATTTCAACCAAAAACTTTAAAAGTGTATCTGGAGAAAATTACCTACCCTACCTTTAATGGGAATTATTTATTGAAATTAAACAGAAATTGGGAGTCATTTTAAATCACTGTACCATATTCAAACATTAATATTGGCATTCATGCAAAAATAATCGGAAACAGAACTTTACAAATATTTAAGTGGAGTTTCACTGATTTTGTGACAAATTCAATGAAACTCTTCTTTATTTGTAGGGGTTCACAGTTCTCCCATGCTTGTAGAACACTATGGAAGTCATTTTTAATCCTGCTCAATCCTCAAATAATTTGACAAGATTTCCCCATATTAAATAAATATAGTGACACTACCTGTCACCTATTGCTTGGATATTGTCGGTGCCTCATATGCTACATACATTCTATAATGTATACATGGACATGCAGAGTAGCACTAATGTTGAAATTGTTCCATCCCCCACTTCATATGAAACATATCTGTATTTGGCCCCTGAAATAAAAACACCCTTAATCTGTATTACACACATGGCAAAATAATAGGCTTTACACTCTTAGGATTTTAGTTTAAATGAACTGTTCAGTGATCTGATCACATGATGGAGTAATAGTCAAATATGCAATTTAACCAGTGTTTGAAATTCTGGTCAAATATTGTCTAAATGTATTATCTTAAAAAGATCTGCAGGCTATAAACCAAACTAGGAACACCTTCACTTGTTTCTGAAGTGTGCTGCAGATTAATTCAAATAAAAAGTCTCAAGTGTCTCTCCCTAACTCTCCCCCAGACGGCTTCTCTGTCCTGTTCTCATGGGGCCTCAGTTATAAACACCGCTTACGTTCTAAAGAAAGCGTGTAAGCAACGTTTGAGATTTATTCAAAGATAAACTTGGTGAGAGAATGTGCGTACCTCCACGGCAGCTCTGGCCCTGTCGTACGCACATAATCGTGAGAAACGGGGAATTCCGCTCCCAACAGGAGAAGGATGACATTAAAGACATCTCTGAAAATGATACATTTGGTTGAAATCATCGCATATTACACATTTAACATACATATCATATATGAAAGACATATTTGCAAAAACAAAGGAGGAAAAAAAACATACTGACGCCCCAGGGAGTGAGTGAAGATACAAGTGCCCATAAATATAGTTTAATATTAATGATTATTGTAAATAAAATCACATGATCATTGTGCAAAACTGCTGATCAATTGGCTGCCACACCTGAAGCTATTATAAAAATGAATGCTTTCACAATGCGTAAAGACACAGTGGCTTCTCTGGCACTGCTGGAGGACGTGGAACACAGGAGATTTGGGAGGGAGTGGATCTATAGAGACCAGCGAGACGTATTAGCAGGACCGCGCTCGTGAGGACGAGGTGCTGTTGAGCCCCCAGCACCACAGACCAGTTAGCACCCTTGGACTAAAGAAAAACATTGTTTTACGTGTAATTAAACTATTGCTCTGAGGCAACACTGTTCATGGCATCAGCCACACGCTTCCACTCTAATGCCTGTCTGTCATTCTTGATGCCCACTGTGTCACTAAATTACACTATCCTGTGTGTGTCCACCTCACATTGAGTGAAATGTGTTTTTTATTCACTCGTTTTCCCCCTCAGTCCACTGTATCAGTGAATATTCTTCAAGGGCGTTCACCTGACTTTTTGCAGGTATGTCCAGAAGCGTAGGCGGGGGGCGGAATCGCCTACTGCTCTCTTTCTGGCCGCCTTCTACTCTTAAACATTCATAAAAGATTCCTTACCCCTTTAGCACCAAAATAATATCTGTAATATTATGTGAATATCTGTAAAAGTCAGGTTTTTATATTAGCTCCGTCTGCTAGCGCGTAGCATCTCTTCATAGCAGAATAGCTGCATCCCAACTGAATACTTGGTTACCAGCGCCCTCTGCTGGTCCAAACTAATATCTGGCGGCTGAAACTGAAGGAAAACAATCATTCTCTCTAAACATTTCCCCAATAATATAATAAATCTTAACATTCACAACATTACTGAATTCAACTAAATTAATTGAACATTGTCTTAAAGAAAGATTCAACAAAGAAAAGAGTTGCTGGTAAGAATTAATTCTCAATACTTTTATTTGCTTGTGATTTCATATATTTTATTGTCATTTTAATATATTTTGGTTATTTTGTGAGGATTTTTTTGAGTTGTCTGTCTTTGTGTTTGTGAGCGCTCATATTTGATCGAGGTTATACATGCACAAATATGTCCAAATGCATGGAATAGGCCTTTGCAGGTGTTTTGCAGAAGCACAAAATGTTGTATTACAACATTATTTAATAGTTCCTGTTGTGTATTATGGCACCATTTAAGGTTTCTTTATTCTTTTGTAGGTTTAACGTTGACTTTGTCAAAGGTTCAGAGGTCGTGTTTCACTTCAACCCCAGATTTAATGAGCAAACAGTCATTCGAAACTCCAACCTCGGAGGATACTGGGGGCCTGAGGAGCGGGATGGGCCCTTTCCATTTGTTCAGGGTCGTCGTTTTGAGGTAAACTTTGAAACATCTACTTTCGTTTTATTCATTGTTTGTGCCGTATAAAGTCCAAGTGTTTGTGTTATTAAATACTGTGTATATATACAGGTGCTGGTCATAAAATTAGAATATCATGAAAAAGTTGATTTATTTCAGTAATTCTATTCAAAAAGTGAAACTTGTATAATGTATACATTCATTTCACACAGACTGACATATTTCAAGTATTTATTTCTTTTAATGTTGATTATAACTGACAACTAATGAAAACCCTAAAGTATCTCAGCAAATTAGAATATTGTGGAGAGGTTCAATATTGAAGACAAGGAAAAGATGTGGGAGAAAAAAGTGTACAAGCAATAGTGATAACCACGCCCTGGAGAGGAATGTGAAACAAAACCTTTTCAAAAATGTGGAGGAGATTCACAAAGAGTGACTGTAGCTGGAGTCAGTGCTTCAAGAACCACCACGTACAGACGTATGGAAGACATGGTTTCATCTGTCACATTCCTTGTGTCAAGCCACTCTTGAACTAGAGACAGCATCAGAAGCGTCTAGTCTGGGCTAAAGACAAAAAGGACTGGACTGCTGCTGAGTGGTCCAAAGTGATGTTCTCTGATGAAAGTACATTTAGTCCTTTATAGATCAAGGTCCCAGAGTCTGGAGGAAGAGAGGAGAGACACAGAATCCATGTTGGTTGAGGTTGAGTGTATAGTTTCCACAGTCAGTGATGGTTTGGGGTGCCATGTCATGTGCTGGTGTTGGTCCACTGTGTTTCTTTAGGTTCAAGGTCAACGCAGATGTCTCCCAGGAAGTTTTAGAGCACTCCCTGCTTCCTGCTGCTGACCAACTTTATGGAGATGCAGATTTCATTTTCCAACAGGACTTGTCACCTGCACACAGTGCCAAAGCTACCAGTACCTGGTTTAAGGACCATGGTATCCCTGTTTTTGATTGGCCAGCAAACTCACCTGACCTTAACCCCATAGAACATCTATGAGGTATTGTGAAGAGGAAGATGTGAGACACCAGACCCAACAATGCAGAAGAGCTGAAGGTCACTATCAGAGCATCCTGGGCTCTCATAACACCTGAGCAGAGCCATAGACTGATCCACTCCATGTCACGCAGCATTGCTGCAGTAGCTTGCTACTTGTAGCTAGCTAGCTTGCTACTTAGCTTTCCAGTTGAGCCAGCAAATAAAAAAGCAAATGTGGCCTAATTTTTTAAAAATGTTTAAAACACATTATTATGGAACATATAACAGTTTGTGATAACTCCCTAACTTTAGCCACCAGAGTGTGTCAGCACACTGTTTAAGGGAAACTAAAGGGCTGTTTCTCAATCTGTGTACCTGTGCGGACTTGTGTGCTCGTGGACTCATGAAACGTCATCACGCGCAGCCCAAGTCCTGTTCCAATTCAATGTCAAGTCCGCTGTTAATCCCTGGATGAGAACTTGCCACGCCCATTTTACCAAGCATGCATCAGAGGAGACTTGTGCGTACTCCGTCAGCCATATTTCCCAGCATGCACTTTGAACAAGTACATGATTTCAAAGATGACGACGGAGGAGGATAAGCCGCACATGTGTAAGTTACAAAAAATACATTGACAAATATATTGAACATAATAATAATATTGATTAGATTAGGAGTTTAATTTCATACCTGAAGTGGTGCAGATTTTGTTTTGTCCTAAAGAAAATATTTTCAGGAGAGAATTTAGTTTTTCTTGTTATACCTAAAACATGTAATTATTGAGAATTAAAAAACCTTATTCAAAACGGAGAATTACTTTTATATTATTCTTATGGTCATTATTATTATCAATATTAATAATAATATTATTCTAGTTTGTGGGCCTAAATCTTTCCTGAATTATTTAGTTTTTTAGCTTATTATTATTATTTATATTTAACAATTATTATAAATTATTATTATTATAAATACCTTATTTTGATATAAAATATTTTATTGTTGTTATACATAAAATGTTCATAAAACCTGTTCAGATTTTTTTTAATTTATCACCAAATGTTTTATTGGTTTACAAAATAATTATTTACAACAATGACATCTACTCAATGATGCATATTATTGTTTTTGATGTTTCCAGTGGAGTGCACGTACTCCACGCAACAAAGTCAGGAAGTTTGCTTTGTCCCAGAACGACGAGTATTCGAAGTCCGCGCTTGCACACTCCGCAAGTCCGTTCTTCAAGTCTGTTCCCACGAGTCTGTACCCAGGAGTTCACAAGTATAGAGTACTGTATGTATACTTAGAATTTAGAAACAACCAAGGTCTCTAAGAAGAGCTCTTCTTCTCTGCTTCATTGTCTACTACCAAACCACAGAGTTGGAACTGTCGCCCCCTGCGGTCACAGGTTTTTTTGGGTTGCAAGAGTTTTTAACCTCTTTCGGTAAACAAAAGAAGTTTACGTCGACATCTTTAACTTTTTCTGATTATTTAGAGCGACCAAAAGCAGCACAAGTTATAATTTTGACTGAAAAAGCTGCTAAATGATCTTAACAGCTGCTAAATGATTTAAAGACTGCCTGAATGCTTCACTCCAATAGAAAACAATGAGATGTTTACAGGCAGTGGGGCTGTGTGACATCATCAATCACATGATTTCAAAATGGCGGAACACCACAACCTTTATATATATATTTGGTTTATATTATTTTTATACTTGACGTCATTTAGTCAGCTACAATATGACACTGGCTGTGTTGTAAATGTCCCACTACCGTACTATACACTACAAACTCAATGAGGACATACTGTCTACTATATACTATTAGTATGATTAGGATGTTGAGCGTTCCCACTGAAGTATACTTCCAAGTTTCCCAGGATGCATTTGGAAAAAAAACCTTGTTCATACCGAGGTTAAATATCTCTGTTGATTCTCCACTTTTACTTTGAAAGTTCTGAAAACATTTGATGTGAGAAAGTGACCACATAGAATATCAACATGTGCTCATTTCATCCATAAAACTCACATAGACAAATTTTATTCACACATTTCACACATTTCTGGAGATCCTCCATTGTGCTACTGTCTAAACTTCCTGTTAACTTCAAAACAAGAGCCCTATTTATTTACAAAAGCATTACAAAACTAATGGTAAACAAGAAGAGATGCTTTTATTTTGAAAAAGGGATGTTTGTCGTTTAGCTTGAAGCTGGCGTCATGTACTGAGTACGCATCGTCCTGAGATTGTATATGCGCATGCGTGCACATGCATTGAAATTAATTTTGCTAAAAAAATAAAGTACAAACATTTTTGTTTATTTTTATTGTCAAAGTGAACACGTGTTTTATTTGTTTATTGGATTATGTTAGGGTTAGGATTAGGTTAGGGTTATAATCTCAGTATGGAGGTAAACTCAGTACGTGACACCGCTCTTAAGATGATTTAACATTCTGCTCGCAATGCATTATGGGATGGTTAAGTATGACTAGTGTGCCCACTGTGCACACTTAAAAAAATGTCCCCATATAGTATACATCCGGATATTTCTTGCATATTCAATCTTTCCATACTATCTAATGTGAACGCACTACATAACCATTTTGACGTCAGACTTAGTATGAGTAGTACGTTAGTATGACATTTACAACATGGCCCACATGCACACAAAATAACAGGAAAATACACAAAGACAGAAAAATGTGCAAAATGACAAGAAAAATACAAAAAATAACTCCAAAGACACACTTAAAGAAATGTCCCCATATAGTATACATCTGGATATTTCTCACGTACTCAATCTTTGCACACTATCTAATGTAAATGCGCTAAGATGTCAAACTCAGTATGAGTAGTACGTTAGTATGACATTTACAACACGGCCTAAAACTGTAATAATCTTAATGAGTCAATGATTCACTGAGACGATGAACCTGGATGTGTGTGATCACACTGGTCTCTCTGTCTGCAGCTGAAGATCCTGGTGGAGGAGGACATGTTTAAGGTGGCAGTGGACGGCACGCACCTGCTAGAGTACGAGCACAGAGTGGGGGGGCTGGAGGAGGTGACCCTGCTAAGAGTGGAGGGCGACATCGTCCTCTACAGCGCCGCCCCGAGCCTCATCTGAACAAGTTCTGGATTTTTCCATCAGTGGAAACACTTTGAGAGGCGCCGTTCACACACAGTGGAGTGCAATCTGCCAACACCACACACGCTTTACTACACAACACCTTAGGCTGTGTAGTGTACTTTATTTTACTTTATCAATACTCACAATCAGTTAGTTCAGGATGTTGGTGTGAATGAGACAGTGCATAAATATAAACTAATATATAGTGAAAGTGACCCAGAAGCTTCTGATACTTCTTTTGTTTACATGTTTGTTTATAATTCAGCTGCCTTTTAGGAACACGAGTGTGATTATAAGAATGACTTTACCAGCTCACATCACCACTGGTTATTGTGTAAGACTCAATCATTTGATCTGGTATTTACATTTTATCCTTTTGTTAAAGACCGTGTAAAGCAAATGCAGCCATTTTCTTCTAACACATTAAAAAAAGTCATAAATGTATAACTTAAAACATGTACAAATCCATTCAACCATTTATAATGTAATTGTGGAGCGAGGCTTCACAAACTGTATTTCCAGTTTCTGTGTTCAGGATATAATGGGTGGGTCAGAAATCTTAGCCACGTTACGTAACGGTGCCATCATTAGCATAAACCTGACCCTGCTGCTGAAACACACCAAACTTCCACGGCCTCCAACGGGCGTAATTCGGCCCCTAGCCGAAAACAAACACATATTCGGACTCTGGGAATAAAACGTGTCTGCTAATGTCACATTTTCCATAAAAGGAGCACTTTTTGTGCACCGCGATTGTGTGTTTTTGGATATTCGGACTCGGGTGGAGAAGACCTTTCCGCTGACACTTTATTTGGCCCGATCAGAGCATTTTTGGATTTTTCCTAACTTTTTTGGTCTTTCACACTGCTCTCTCCCATAATACAGGAAGACGGGGCCCTTCCCATGCGTGGGCGTGGTTCCAACGCTGCTTACTGACACGCCCCCAGCGTCTCAGAGCAGAGAAGTGCTGTTTTTTCCATGATTTTGAGACCTAATTATATATACTTTTTTTTCATCTTTCAAATTTGGCTCAGTGGTCAATGACACATGTTTCCATGGTGTGACAAACTCATAACACACATTTATTTCTGCTTTACACGGACTTTAAAGAATATAAACTCAAGCTCGCAGACTGCAGACTCACCGGATGTTGAAGGGATTTAACTTATGTAAAAGTCACACTTATTGTGGCTGAGTAATGCTTGATATGTGCACGAAATCATATTTTTCCCCTCATAAATAGCAGCTGTGCAGTATTTTAGAAAAAACGTACTGACTCCTGGTTGCCCAGTTATAAAGACAGTATTGTGTGAACCTTTTATGAACCACATGTACATGTAATAAATACTGGTTTCCCTTAAGGCTCCTGTTTCTCTGTTAGTGTGATGAATAATTTTTGGTGTTGGATAAACTCTATAATTAGATTAGCCGCAGAAGCATTTTCACAAATGAAGTTTTACTAACAAAGGTTTTGTCTTTGGCTGAAATGGAACCTAAAACTCATCACATCCCAACAAAACCAAAAATAATCCCACAGAGGGAAAATGACCACAAACACTTAAGTTACGCAACATCACTGATGACAAAAACACAAATGATCACAAAATAGCCAAACTCAAGTATAAATCCATTACAATAACACAAAAGACAAATTAAGGGACGACTACGAGTAAAAAAACAGATTTATTTGGAAACCATGAAGACACAACAAAAATGAACACAAGGTCACATGCCAGTGTCTTCAAAGTGATGCCATGGTTACAGAGTCACAGGGCTGCGGAGAATCCACACTAAGGGAAACTGACTTTATGTTTTTATGGAAAAGGTCAAAACTAGTCAAAGACACGTATACTTTAAATTCACATCAGATAAGGTGAAAATGAATATTTTTTTGTTCATCATGGACCAGGAAAAAACAAAAATAATACAACTTTTACACTATTGTTTTATGGAGGTTATTTATTTATTTTTTCATTAACATTTCAAACCCCAATCAGTGAAAAATGTAATGACTTTAAAGGATGTAGTCTAATATATATATATATATAATGTGTATGTATATAGTAAATTCAGAATGTTGAAAAGGATAAAATAGATGATGTTGCTTTGCCGCATGGCCTTGGCTTATGAGGGCCAAATATATATATATATATATAATTACAAATAAATAAATACATGCTGAGTTAAATAAATAAATAGTTAAAAAAAATACTTAATGATTGCAAAAATAAACGAATAAATGATTAAATACTTAGTTTTTGTCTACACCATATTTTTTATATTTATTTATTTCCTTAATTATGCACGCTTTTTTTTTGTATTTATTTATGAAACAAAAACAAATCTATAAAATAATTTGTGATCATTGTTATGATTTACTATTTTTTAGGCAAGAAACTATTCAGTAACAACTATTTAAAAAATGAAGAGTTATTGTAAACTGTCCAACTTTAAAAGTATATAAAAGTAGAAACGTGCGTTTGTCGCCTCCTGAGCGAATTGATTCCAGTGCAGTGGCGTATGTCGCCATGCCCGCTAGGTGGCAGTGCAGCCTCGAGCCCCCGGTGTGTGAGCACCAGAGGAAGCCAATGGAAGCCAATGGAAACCGCTGAATGAGCTGAACTCACCTTTACTCTATTTGTCGTCTTCACTCTTCTCTCTACACGCTTTGAGTGTCATCCCTCTGGCGCCATGAACGGCTCGGTGGCCTCGTCTGAGCGGGTGGTGGATATCAAACTGCGGCGGGGTCCGGCCGGTAAGGACGCTGCGTTAGCTTAGCTTAGCACGGATCTCCGATCAGCTGCTCTGTGCCCACAGCTAACTGCTAACAAGCTAAAGCTAATCAACAGATCCTGATGATCACACCTCACTGTGTCAATGTTATATCTGCTGAGCACACACGACTGAGCTCCTCTTAAATCAACTTTAAACTCTTTATACTGAGAAGTGTGTGTGTGTGTGTGTGTGTGTTGTGACGTCACATCAGAGAACAGTCTGGCATTGATGGACTCTTTAATCAGGGCCGTCCATTTTGGGGCCCGCTGGCCAAAGTTGGCTCGCAGTGATTCGTTTTGGCCCGCTGCCCATACTTGAATTTTTGTTTTGTTTTGTGCTTTTAAATATAAAAAAAACTAACTAATAAGAAGAAGAAAAAAAAACTAATGATGATATCCAATTACATTATGTTTCTCGAGTTTTTAAAGGATTTTTCAAGGCAGGGAAAATGTAGTGTTGATGGTATAGACGGGGTATGTTGTGTGACATTGGGTTGAATTTATATTGCAATAAATGTCTTTGAAGACATTTTAGATGTTTCATAGTTTTATGCCATGAAACACGATAAAGAAAAGAGTTCAATTTCAAACTGCTTTAAGTGTTTATTTTGCAGTTAAGTTATTGTCAGATTTAATTTCATGCACTGGAACATGAATATTTAGTTTTGGCCGTGGCTATGGATAGTATCCATAACCTGGCTCATTTATTTTTTAGCTACCCCGCTAACCCTTTTATTTGAACCCTAACCCAGGAAATACCCTAAAATTTTTATTTTTGTCGTATATGTATATTTAAAGGTGGAATTTGCCATGTTAAATATGTTAAAATGAAAAAATATATTTGACAAAAGTGGGATTAGAACCCACGGTTGGCGCCTTAGACCACACGGCCATTCTGACACGGTGAAAATACAGGCACATTACGCTTACGTAGAAAAGGTTTGGAAACATCATTGGTCGTACCCATAGTGTCTATAGACACCCCCACGCATGCGTATTTACAAAGGCCCAAACACGGCCTGTTTTTAGAAGCGGTCATGAAAGTGACTTTTCAGAGGCTAAAACTCCGGAAAAAAGGCGAGTTTGAGAAAATAAACCTCAAATACTATGTTATTGGGATTATTAAAACAATATGAGATGGGTGAAATTAAAAACAGTATAATACTACTGGACCTTTAAAGTTGAGTGTGTATTTTACTATTTTCACTAGAGATGTAAAGATTAATCGTAAGGCAGTTAAAAATTGATTCATAGGTATCACAGTTCACATCGATTCTCTGAAAATTGAATTGCAGTACTTTTTTTAAACAGCAGATCTATTTATCCTTCTCTTGTCCAGAAGCGTAGGCGGCGGGCGAAATCGCCTACTACTTTCTTTCTGGCCGCCTTCTACTCTTAAACATGTTCATAAATTATTCTATACCCCTTTATCACCGAAAGAATATCTGTAATATTATGTGAATATCTGTAAAAGTCACGTTTTTCTATTAGCTCTGTCTGCTAGCATAGCATCTCTTCTTCACTGCATGAATATCTGCATGCCAACTGACTACTGGGTTACCAGCGCCCTCTGCTGGTCCAAACAAATATCTGACCTAAATACAGTGCAATGACTTTTTTTTAAAGTCCAATTGTTAAGGCACAAAATACATTTTCAGTTGAACTTTGAAAAATGCAGTTTTGCATTGTTTACTATAGAACCAGAATTTAAATGAATAGGCTTCTTCTTTATTTGTATTATTCCTTTATTTATTTAATTCAAGATTTATTTTTAGTTAAATTGCATTGTTTTGAATAGTTTATCAAGGGATTCTTTTGACAATGAAAAATAAAAGGAAATAGTACAGTATTTTCTAGTTTCTTCCCGAAAAAAAATAAAGGAATGTTTTTCAGTCATTTGTCTACAGTCCCATTTTGTAAAATAAATCGTGAGAGAATTGTGAACCCAGTATCGTGAATCGTATCGGGAGTTGAGTGAATCGTTACATCCCTAATTTTCACCTATTGTTGCATTTTTGGCCTTTTGTTGTTTGTTCACAAGCATTTTTCTAATAGTTTGGTGTTTTTCTTTTCATTTACTGGTGTGTCTGTGGAGGTAGCACAAGTTTTTTTTTTTTCAGTGTTTTTTACTGGCTTTAGGACCTTTGGCTTCATTGTGGCCCTTATTTTTCTCATCTTTGTGTGTTAGTCGTTCTGTCTTACCATCTTTGGGGTTTTCTGATTTTGTTTTATTGTGGTTTTATTCTTTGTACTGATTTCTGTACCTGGTTTTACTCTTGGGATTGGGTTTACGTTCACAATACTGCTGCTGATGTCATACAAGTAAACAAACGTTATAGAGAATGGTGACGAATGTAGACTCGTCTCATTTGAACACATTCTTAAAATACATATTGTTTATTTCAAACTCTGCTCTTTAAAAGTTGAATTTTTTTCATTTCTGATGACATCACTGTGTCTCACTGTTTACATAATATTATTTTTGTCTTTTTTTTTTAATAGTTTTTAAAAAAACAAAGTGTATGTCCAGGTTTTTTGACACAGATACTTTAGTCATTAATAACATCACTCAGGTGTGTGTGTGTGTGTGTGTGTGTGTGTGTGTGTGTGTGTGTGTGTGTGTGTGTGTGTGTGTGTGTGTGTGTGTGGTGTGTGGTGTGTGTGTGTGTGTGTGTGTGTGTGTGTGTGTGTGTGTGTGTGTGTGTGGTGTGTGTGTGTGTGTGTGTGTGTGTGTGTGTGTGTGTGTGTGTGTGTGTGTGTGTGTGCGCGCGCGTAATGTGCGTTTAATGTGTGTGTGATGGAATGTTTTCCCTGAATCCAGCGCTGCTTTGCTCCTTGTTGGGTAATCCCTGAGGAGCGTTGGAAGAATTTCTCTTGTACTTTGATCCGTTGAGATAACAAATGTTGTGATGTGATCAGCAGCCATGGTGGTGGTGAACGTCATCCCACATGTCTCTCGTTTCAGGCCTGGGCTTCAACATCGTTGGAGGTCTGGACCAGCAGTACGTGGAGAACGACAGCGGGATTTATGTTTCCAAAATAAAGGGCGATGGAGCCGCTGGTTTGGACGGGCAACTCCAAGAGGGAGACAAGATCCTGGCGGTAATAAACTTTAGCATTTATTACACACGTTTGAATAAAAACATGTTGTGTTGGTTTGGACACAGTCTCACCTCCTTCACCACTGATGTTTATTCTGGGTTCAAATGTGGCTGAATACAGATAAACATGTCACACAATGGGAATAATAATTATAATTAAATCATATTATCATGACAATATTTATAATAATCAAAAATAAGAGCAACAACAAATGGGCACACATACAAAATTTACACAAGTGTAAATCTGATATAAGTACAATATAAGTAAAATCATATTAATAAGTAGTGGTGGGACTAGATTAAAAAAAATCTAATTAATTAGAGACTTTGTAATTAATCAATCTTGATTGAACTTAATCACATTAACAATATTTGACACGAGAAGCAACGTTTTTTCCAAATTAAATAGATTTTGGTTTATGACTGAATCAATAAACAACAAAACACTATTATTTCATCACTGAGTGATAACATAATGTATAATATGAATAAAGAATATTATTATTGCATTGTTCACAAAGCACTAACTTAAATTTAAGTATTTATGCATTCATGTGTTTCTGGATTTTTTTGGTAAACTTTCTAAAAGCACCATTAAATCCATACCAGCCTGTCATTGCCCAATCCCGTTAGATCTCGGAAGCTAAGCAGGTCTGGGCCTGGTTAGTAGCTGGATGGGAGACCACTGAGAATTCCAGGTGCCACAGTGGGGTGGCAGTCACCCAGTGGTATCTGTCATTGTGCTCTTGGGCAAGGCACTTCACCTACATTGCCTAGTATGAATGTAGTGAGCGTTGGTGGTGGTCGGAGGGGCCGATGGTGCACTATGGCAGCCTCGCTTCCGTCAGTCTGCCCCAGTGCAGCTGTGGCTACAATAGTAGTTTACCACCACTAAGTGTGGAGTGAAAGAATAATGCCTTAATTCTGTAAAGCGACTTTGAGTGTCTATGATAAAGCGCTATATAAAACTGATGCATTATTATTATTAAAACAAATGTTTTTGTAGTAAAGTAAAAAACATCACTTAGTCCAGAACATTCCAGAGAAGTATAAACTGAACAGTGTAAAATATTTAGAATATCTGTGGATATCATGAAATAAACAGAGCAACTGATGAAGATGATTCATTTAGTTTGAAATAGTTTTTCTACATAACAGTTGATAAGTTGGCTCAGACGATGCTATCTGTAGCAGCGCTTCTAGCCCCGCCCACATCCTCTACCACAGAGAGTGGTCGACTGTCCACTACAATCATTTATCACTGACTTTGTTCATTTGTTACTCATGGATTTATTCATTTTAGTTCTGAACCCTGTCTGAGTGTCAGTGTGGATTGGAGACACTGTCTGCTCCACTAGGACCATTGTCCCTGCTAGCTGCTACATGTTAGCATTGAGGTGTTAGCTGCTACATGTTAGCACTGCAGTGCTAGCTGCTACATGTTTAGCATTGAAGTGTTAGCTGCTACATGTTAGCACTGAGGTGCTAGCTGCTACATGTTAGCACTGAGGTGCGAGCTGCTACATGTTAGCACTGAGGTGCGAGCTGCTACATGTTTAGCTCTGAGGTGCTAGCTGTTACATGTTAGCATTGAGGTGTTAGCTGCTGTATGTTAGCATTAAGATGCTAGCTGTTTCATGGTTAGCATTGAGGTGCTAGCTGTTTCATGGTTAGCATTGAGGTGCTAGCTGCTTCATGGTTAGCATTGAGGTGCTAGCTGCTACATGGTTAGCATTGAGGTGCTAGCTGCAACATGTTAGCATTGAGGCTAGGGCTGGGCGATATGGCCTTTTATAAATACCGCGATATTTTTAGGCCATGTCACGATACACGATATATATCTCGATATTTTGCATTACCCTTGAATTAACACTTTGATGCACAAAATCACACCAGTATGATGATTCTATATGTCTACATTAAAACATTCTTGATCATACTGCATTAATATATGCCAATTTTAAACTTTCATGCAAAAAAGGGGATATCACAACTAAGTCAAAGTTGACATAACTGTATTTATTAAACAGTGAGTGGCTCAAACATAAAATTGTCAACAGAAAGTGCACGTTCTGTGCAAAATTGTCACAGAGACATTTCAAAACAAGACATTAGTGCAGGATGCAACTCACATGGCATTTCAAAACACAAAATTAAAGTGCACTTTTTGTACATAATGCCACTACAATATTTTAAAACAAATAGTGCCCTTTTGTGCATGTTGTCATTAAGATGACATTTCAAAACAACACTAAATTTAAGTGCACCTTTTGTGCATAATGCCACTAAGATATTTAAAAAAAAAAAAAAAAAAAAAAGTCCGCGAGTTTAACGGTATGGTCATTTTCAACACCGCACAGACTACAAGCTGCGATATATCGAGTATATTCGATATATCGCCCAGCCCTAATTGAGGCGTTCACTACTACATGTTTATCGTTGAAGTGCTAGTTGCTACATGTTTAGCATTGAGGTGCTCGCTGTTACATGTTAGCATTGAGGTGCTAGCTGCCACATGTTTAGCATTGAGGTGCTAGCTGTTACATGTTTAGCATTGAGGTGCTAGCTGGTACATGTTAAGCATTGAGGTGCTAGCTGCTACATGTTTAGCATTGAGCTGCTAGCTAAGGCTAGAAGAGCTCCGGTGATCCACAAACTTTCTTGCTTAATTTGCACACAACTGGGCTTTAGTTTTCCATCCAGTGTTTTTATTTAGACTAAAATTAATGCCCACAAATCACAGCAATGACTTCTCTTCTGGTTCTTCTATTTCTTGTGTTGTGGTCTGTGTATCAGTATTATGGGTATACCGGGAAGTCTTGCAATGAGACCACCACGTAGTTTGGAGTGCAAAAAAAAGATTTAACTGCCTTATTTTTTCAGTGTGTATTATTATTTATAATTAATTGTGATCAATGCAATAAGGTCCCAACTCTAATTATAAGCTGTACTAATAATTACCCTAGCTGCTTCACAGTTGAAAAAAATCTGAATAAAAAAAATGACGAATAGAAAACTCATAATGTAAATAAAGTCAAGATTAGACGGCAGATGTGAGATGGTGGGAAGCCAAGACAATTACTCTCTGAATACATTTTTACTATCAAATGAATTAGTTTAAATGCAATTTGACTCTTTTCAGTTTGGTCAAGTTTGGAACTTGAATATAAAAAAAATAAAGTAAATCAAAGTTTTCCTTTTTCAAAAATTCCATTTCCTGGAAGCTCACAGCTAATGTGTGCTTCCTCTTGGTAGCTTTGGTTTTAATGCACCTCAGTTTGAGGATGTTAGCGACATGTTTCCAGCTGGTTGTGATGTTTGTCGTTCTGTGATTGATTGTAGATTAATGGAGTCGTGCTGGAAAATCGGACGCATAAAGATGCGGTGGAGCTGTTCAGGGCGGCCGGGGAGAACGTGGAACTCCGTGTTTCCAAAAAGGTATTTTTTCTAATGATTTATTCTCATATTTCTGTGTGAAAGACAAAATCTTCCTGAATGTTCTTCACGCTTTCTATCAAGGTCTTTGATTGGTTTCCTTAAAATGCTCCTTCATGTATGACTTTGGTGACAGATGACGAGTATTTAAGTCCAGAAGTTCATTTTGACTTTTTTTAAATCATATGTTAAAGTTTCATTTATTCAGATTCAAATTGACTTTGATTTCCTTACATGTTTCAACTGCCAGTCTTCCTCAGATACGTCTGCTGATCGTTTTGATGTGTCCTTATGACATGCATGGGCAACTGCCGGCCCGGGAGCCACATGTGGCCCTCGGCCTAATTTTGTGCAGCCCCCAAAAGTACTAATTACTTAAAAAAACTCACAAAAATACAGAAAAACCTCAGAAATACACACAATTTAATCCTACAACACAAATTGACTTCAAAACTACACAAAATGAGAGTAAATATACAAAATTACACAGATTAATAAAAATAAAAAAAACTATGCAAAACTACAAAAAAAATACATAAATTAACTCCAAAAAAATAAATGATAACAAAAATAGGAGAAATGACTCCAAAAACACACAAGCTCAGGGCTGCACGATGATGGTCAAATTGATAATCATGGTTATTCAGATCAATATTTTAATCTCCATTATTCATCCTGTTTGGAAAAACATCTGTATTTTAATTTAACTACTTGTTAACAAACAGTATGTGAATGCAGCGATTCTCAACTGGTGAGTCGGGACCCAAAAGTGGGTCACGGGCCTGTACCGAGTGGGTTGCGGACAAATGGTCTTAAATGAATGTTAGACTAGTGATGACTTTTCTCTTTTGACAGGCATGCTGTGAAATGTATGTTGCACTGGAAATCATATAGATGTGTTTTCATCTATTTTTGAAAAACTACATTTGGTTGGTTGAAATATGGGTCGTGATTTAATGACTGTGGCTAAATGTGGGTCCCAGGGTGAGACCAGTTGAGAACCCCTGGTTTAGAGTGGAAAAGAAAAGCTTTAAACAAGAATGATAAATACTATAACATTAACCCAATAATTTCATATTTACTATGGGCGAACTATATAAACACACAGTTACAGAGTGAGACTCCTTATATAAAGAACATTAGGCTTAAACCTACAGGTTCTAAGTGAGAAACACCAGTCTGTCAACATTTGTGTCTGCTGGATTCATTAATTAATACTAACTAATTAATGAAGATCAACTCATGGGCTTGTGTCGACACGTGCCTCTAAAAAACCTTAAAACTCTTCAGTTTTCTCGACAGACGCTCAAGTTAACGGAGCATAAGGACACATTAAAGCCATTTTCTGTCGTTTTTATTTCCTGTTTTTCTTGCAGAAACAAAACTGACGTTTTTGTTTAAAAATGTCTTCTTTGCAGTTACTGCATCATATGAACGGATCTACTGACTCCCAGGCGGACCACCCATCTACTTTGTCGTACCAGGAAGTCCTGCTGCTTTTGGCTGGAGCAGTCGTCATCTTTGCGTTCATTTATCGCGGCTCAAGTAGGAGGAGCCACTTTTAACAATGTCCGTATTGTATTCCTGAAGATCCCAAACTTTGCCAAAAAAGCCAAAGATGCAAAACAAGGAACCAAGTGTGAGAAAGTCCAGTGTTTTGGTGTTGGTGTCCATGATGAGTTTCTCCATGTTCATGTGTCGGATGTGATTGATGGTAGCTTCTCGACGCCATAGATGCTCCTCCTGTGATGGAAGCAGAAGACGGATGTAGACATTCCTGCTTTTGAGCTGAACTCAGGCAGAAACAAAGTGTTTGAATCCTCAGACTCCTCCCACCGTCTCCTTCATCACCTTATCAATCTGCCTCATAGCTGGCACCAGAGATTGAGTCTAAAGTAAAATGTTTTCAAAACAAAGTGCTCTCCACGGGACCAAAGATTCAGGATGGGCTGTGATAAATAATCTTCTTGTGTGCCTTTTGCTGTCCGTGCACGTTCATGGACAGATCTTCCTTATTACCTTTAAAACTAGAATCTTTCAGCTGATTTTGATTCTGCCCAAAGACCAAAAACCAACCACGTAGATCTCAAAGCGCTTCCAGTTCTGGAGGGCTGCAATTCTGAGATGTTTTGATGTTCCCCGGGAGGGGCTTGTCATCCGACACATCATCATATTAAGATGTGTTGGATCTTACCCACATCTAAAACCGACGGGACTGTGACCCTCCAGGGATTTGACATATTTTCTTTCTACCTTTGGATAAAAGATGATGCAGCATAAGTTCTCACACACACACACACACACACACACACGCAGAGAAATGGTGCATTAATCAGGGACTATTTTCATCTGCTCCGCTAAGTATTTACAGCGTAACCAAGCTTTGGAGCCTCTGACGCTGGTTTGGTTTTTTTCTTTTTTTTTTGCTTTGATTTGATTTCTTTGTGTTTTGATGATCACCAGAAGTGTCACCAAGTAGTCCAGCTTTGAGGAGATGAAAGTTGGTGATTAATTATGCAAACCAATGGTCTAACGTGTCGCTGCTAGACGTTTCTTCTCCTTGTGAATCGTCAGTAGATGAATGTTGTTAAATGTACAGGCTGCTGTCTGTGGAAGTCTTTTTGCACTAGCTACAATCATAGAAGCTTATTAGCAGCCACAGAAAAGAGAATGAGGGAATAGCGTCTGCTAGGTGTTCTTAGCGTCTGCTAGGTGTTCTTAGCGTCTGCTAGGTGTTCTTTCTGTGCCCATCCACTGATGGGGCGTTGCGTTTTGGTGGGAGTGGGAGTTTGTGGGAAGTGCTCCAGCTGTCGATCAGCAAATACTGTGATTGTTACATTCAGACATTGATTAAAACATCTGTTAAACACCGTCTAGAGTTGTTTTTTTTAACGTTTGGGATCAGACACGTTTGTCCAGCACATCTCACGCATGTTGCCTCATGCCTCAATATCTCAATATGGTTCTTTCCAAACTTTTCATGCTGAGCCCAACTGTGACAATATTTAAAAAGGTAAAAAGAATTGACTTTTTTTGAAAAAATAAAATAAATTGGACTATTCTTCTAAACTCATAAAAATAACAAAATTTGCGATCACATATTTTAGAACAATATTAAAACAGTTAGGTGCAACGTTTAGTAAGACCTCGTACCCACTCGCCCCTCCGTCATAACATCACACCTCCCCGAGGGGGCGTAACCCCCAGTTTGAGAACCACTGGCTTGAAGGAACAAAGGGCAAGATTTGTGAAAAAATAATTAACATTAATTTTAGTGCTAACTAGGAAGTATGTACAGTAACTGGATGACTACATTATAGCTTCTGTGTAGCAATGGTCGGGGCCAGGCAGTTTTAGGCAATATTAGGCAATTCTGAGCGACAGTGTTGAAAAATGGAAGAAAGATGGCGATTTAATGTGCATTAGTTAAGGCTTGAAGTCACAATTTCTGTCCCAACAACAGACGATGCTCTGACACTGAGTGAATGAGCAAGAGACAACTGTGTGGTACAAATTATTAAAAGTTGACATATTTTTGATCCTTTTAATGCATTTTTGCTACATTACTCCCATTTTTAACACAAATTTCAACACCTTTTCTGCACGTTTCCACTTCCAAAACATTTTCAACACTTATAACCCCTTTTCCAAAAGCTTTGCCGCATTATATACTGTATATATATATATACATACATAATGAATATAAAAATATAAATTAGAGCAGAGGCACATCTCACTGAGATTTCAGACTTATCGCCTGACTTGTACAGGCATTTACAATGAAACCGAAGTGCCTTCAAACAAAGGTCTTTGCGGTCATTAGACCACAAGTACAAGACCAACCAAAGGAGGTAGGCTCCACAACCTTTCCTTCTACTGAGTGTAGGTTTGTCCTTGGCTTGAATCACTCAGTTGCCTCCCAGGATTACCCTCTAAGTAACAAAATCACAGAGTTCTTGGATACCCATGGTGAGGGCTTATCTCACCTCCTGTTGGTTCCCAGCAGGAATCAGGACCACCAACGTCCGAAAATCTCTCCATGACACTGGTAGTGGGCACGTTGGAGTTCCTCCGTTGAGCTCTGGCAATGAAGGCCGAGCGGCTTCTTACGGCCACGTCTCGAACCACCACCTGTTAATTGTAACAATTAACAGGTGTTCGAGCCGAACAGTTAGGGTTAGTATAAAAGGAAGATAAGTATTGCAAAGTTCCTTAAATTTTCCAGAAAAGTGGAGGCGGTATCGGTTGAGGTTAGTGAAAAGGTTCATGTCCAGTAGGATTGATAGGGCGTATTTTGTACTGGGCGTGGTTGTAGGGACGTTGCGTGTCCAATTCCATGGCTACAGCTAGACCCTTCTTGATTATTTACACAACACCATCTCCCGCTATGGGAGGGGCTGACGTCACAGTCGTCTGTCATAAAGTGGCTTTGACAGGTGAAACCGTGGGACAATAGAAGGAGAAGCAAAATGGAGAAAGAGAAATTAAATAATTCTGCTCTTCCTGCCGATCCAGCATGATTACAGAAGGTAGGACCCATTTAAAGCACTTTACAGAGAAGGCAAAGAAACATGAACAAACTAAATTTGATCATTTCAAATCTTGAATATTTCCATATTTTGTAAACTAGGTCTTAAATTATATTTTGTCAGGTCTTAAATGATGTATATTAATTTACCACTTCTTTTTTTTTTTTAAATTAATTTAAAAAGCACACACTAACATACTCAAGTTCAGGGCAACAAGAACACTACATGATGAAACACAATCTGCACTCAAACAAAAATTAAACTTAAAGAAGGGATGACTTAAGTTCTTTAATTGCACTGTCCCACATATTGGTGGTGCCCTCCTTAGCACCATGCGGCCGTGCCGTGGAGAACTCAAGTTAAGCAATGTCAATGAATGTCATGGCCCAGTTGACGAGACAGCGAGTGAGGAGACGACCATCTTTTTGGCAGCCGTAAGTCCCGCCAAAAGGACTTTGTTTCGCCCTGTTCAGTCCAAGCCGAGAAAAGTCATTGAGAAGAAGGACCAGGGGAGACCTGGGAACCAGGCAAGACAGGAGGACAGACAGATTACCAGCCACCAGCTCCCAAAACTGAGCAACCCCTGGGCTCTCCCAAACCACGTGGAAGTAGGTCCCCACAACGCCACCATGGAGGTCAGATCTGGCTTACGCTTCATGAAAATTCATGTACCACTTCTGTTGTCACCCCTGTTTGTATTTAATTACCAAAAAAAAGAAAAAAACTAATTAAATTTCACACACACTCACTCACTTGTTTACCAGAGTTTCTCAAATTAGGGTACGTTATAGCCCTAGGGGTACGCGATGGCACTACTGGGGGTACTTGAGAGGAAGAGAAGGAAAATTAACAAACGAAAGCATGTAAAATATGGGGTTTTATAATTATTTTTTTTTAGATGAAAATGATAATCATACTAAATATTGCCAGCAATTCACAAAACGACACCAAAGACACACTAAATAAGAGAAAAACACACAAGATTGCTAAAAATTACACAAACATAACAGAGAAACATACAAACTGATGATAGAAATGATCTTAATTAGAACATGAACTGAAAAAACAAGGATCATTCTCTTGGTCACACATCAGGAGCGAGAGATGACCATAAATGATAAAAACTATAGAAATCAATCTATTCATGAGACACTAAATACTGTTTCTTTCCACTTATTTACAAAATGTGTGTTTTCACTCATTCATTCCATCATTATGTTCTAAAGATGTTTTTTCACAGAATTCTGAGCAAAATGTGGTAGTAGACATAAGGGGTATGGATTCTGAAATAAGAGAAGGGGGTACTTGAACCATAGGGTTTGAGAACCACTGGTGTAGACGACTACTATATACTATATTTGTTCTGCATGTTTATAGCTTCTGTGGCAACAAATGTGGTCAGATTGAAAGCAGTTCTGTAACTGCAATTTTCCTCATTTGTTCAAAGCTACACAAACACTTTTTAGTGTATGTCTGTTTTGGAGTTGTAGCCCCACCTGGACAAGAATACACCAGCCACCACTGGGTGGTGTTAGAGTTTAGAGATGTTCTTGTGTTCAGTACCTGAGATTTCATACAGAAAGACATGAGGTTTTTCTGAATCAATCAATGAATTTATCACAGATGAACAGAAAATGAATCAACAACAATAGGATAGAACAGACACTCATCTAACACACAGCTGTGGGCCTCAGGGTCGTCTCACTCCTGGGCCTCGAACCTAGATTTCTCAACATTTGTATTCTACTGTATGTGATCTAGTGTTTCTCCTCCCATGGCTGACACATGGACATGTGACTTCTTTTGTTATGATAGTCAAACATTTGTGATTGTCAAACATGAGCTCATCAAAGATAAAGACATACACAAATGATATGGGTCAAAATATAGATTTATAAAGTTTCAATTTTACAGTATTGTTTTAATTAGACAATATATTACATTTACAAATCAAACGATCATTTTATTGTGGTTAGTTAAATATGACATTTACTGCTGATTTAAAGCATGTATGTATATGAGTTGTTTAATGTTCATTAAGTTTGGTGTTATTTGTTAACTCTTTAGATTTTGTGAATTTTGTTCAAACTGTCTTTTTTAGTGTTAATCTGAGTGTCATAGTTATTTATATGTGATTTGACTCTTTGCTTGTGTTATTGTTAGATTTAGATTCAGTTGAAATCAGATGTTCTAGAACTGGAAAAAATTGGCTTCGAGAAAGTTGACCTGAAAATATTTTATTATGTGTAAATAGTAGCTATTTAATTATAGTATGTGAAAATAAATAAATAAATAAATAAATAAATAAACCATGAATAATAATAATCCATATCTTGGACTTTTGGTTGAATAATCATAAAGTGATTAAATCCTATGATGTGATGATGTATTGTAGGGTATGAGTTCCATGTTATGTCTGTGAATCTGTGATGGTTGATGAAGTGACTCCCACCGTCAGTTGGTGGACGCACGGATGACGTAACCAGACAGGAGGCGCGCGCGTCTCACGCTCCTATAAAGCCTCTCCCGGTGCTTTGAGTCGGTGCTTTGAGACAGTGTGTATGGGTCGGTGTGTCGGTGCTGTGTGTCGGTGTCTCGGTGCTGTGGATCGGTGTATCGGTGCTGTGGATCGGTGTATCGGTGCTGTGGGTCGGTGTGTCGGTGCTGTGTGTCCGTCATGGAGGCTGCAGGATGGGTGCCGGGGCTCGGCGCTCCTCTGATGCCCGTTAGAGGATGATGATGATGGTGATGATGATGATGATGATGATGATGATGATGATGGTGATGATGTCCATCCCTGTGGTCGCTGCTGCTGCTGCTGCTTCTGAGGTGACTTCATCAGTGATGTGTGGGGCCGCACAGCAGCTGTGAGAGGGCCGCACCATGGCCAGTGAACCCGTCATCCTCAACGTCTACGACATGGTAAGAGTGTGACATGTTTGCAGCTTACAGAGAAAGCATGACGTCATCATGGTGGTCCCAGTAGTGTGGTGGTCTGCACACATGCTTCTGTTCTCCATCAGGCCTGTGAACCAGGGTTGGTGTCAATTACATTTTTCCATAACAATTACGTCTTCAATTATAACTCAATTACCATTATGGTGACCAATTACTATTAGAATAGCTTTTATGACTTTTCCCTGAGTGTCAATTACAATTACGTTCTCAATTACTAAATTACAATTAATAGCAATTACTGAGACTTTAATAAAAAATCTCTTATGATAACAGTTTGTCTTAAATCAGCTGTAAAATACACTAAAAATATTATCTCATGCTTCTTGTTCTTCATTGCTTATCAATGATAATATTAGGGGTGTCCTGATTTTATATTGATATTGGAAATTGGTTCAATATCTGGGAGAAAACGAATATTGGATTTTATCGGACTGCATCTACAATCTACAAATTATATTTATTCACTTGTAGAACACTGTAGATATTATGTTGAAGGTTTATGTGTATGGAACCAATTGATTAATAATAAATGGGTCAGTTTTTCTCATACTTACTGTTGCTAACTATTGTTCTCTGAGTAACATCACATGATCAAGCCTTTTCTAACATTCCACACAACAAAATAAGTCATAAAAGTATGTATGATTCATGCTGATATCGTATCGGTACGATATCGGCACTGGGCAATAATCAAGGCTGCAATATCTGTATCGTATCGGAAGTGAAAAAGTTGTATCTGAACATCTCTAGAAAATATTGGTATTAATATTGTTGGTGTCAGTAAAGCCCTCGATTACCTTTTGTTAAAACAGTAAAATGATTCTCAAGATAACTAACGTAAACTTTATATAAACATATATTAATTATGGTTTACTACATAGGCCTATGTGTAAACCATAGAAATGTAATATGGTTCCCCAGTTTTGCATTTAATTACATTATATGACAATTTTTTATAAAATGTTCATATACAATTACAATGTGAATTATCTGAACTCAATTCCGATTACAACAGCAACATATTTCTTCAATTAATTTGAAGTAACAATTTTCCACATCCAGTTTAAATCTTTTATTATTAAAATATAATTTGATGGATAAATGTAATTTACAATTTTAGGGAAATAGGAAATTTTAAATATGTTGTTCTGATGGCTGAAATTTCAGATTTATTGTAGTTTTTTAAGTTAAGTGTGCTTTTGGCAATAAAAGGGAACATGGAATTTACAGAAATGTATTATCACACTATTTGTTTAATAGATTCACAGTATCTATTCAATGTCCTGTAATGTGGGCGTTGAGGGGCCCAGATGTGTGTAAATTGTGTGAGGGAGAGTTTGTCGATCACCAGAGGTTTTCTAGCCTCAGCTAGCACCTCAATGCTAAACATGTAGCAGCTAGCACCTCAATGCTAAACATGTAGCAGCTAGCACTTCAATGCTAAACATGTAGCAGCTAGCACCTCAATGCTAAACATGTAGCAGCTAGCACGTCAATGCTAAACATGTAGCAGCTAGTACCTCAATGCTAAATATGTAGCAGCTAGCACCTCAATGTTAAACATGTAACAGCTAGCACCTCAATGCTAAACATGTATTAGCTAGCACTTCAATGCTAAACATGTATTAGCTATCACTTCAATGCTAAACATGTAGCAGCTAGCACCTCAATGCTAAACATGTAGCAGCTAGCACCTCAATGCTAAACATGCAGCAGCTAGCACGTCAATGCTAAACATGTAGCAGCTAGCGCCTCAATGTTAAACATGTAACAGCTAGCACCTCAATGCTAAACATGTAGCAGCTAGCGCCTCAATGTTAAACATGTAACAGCTAGCACCTCAATGCTAAACATGTAACAGCTAGCACTTCAATGCTAAACATGTAACAGCTAGCACCTCAATGCTAAACATGTAGCAGCTAGCACCTCAATGCTAAACATGTAGCAGCTAGGACCTCAATGCTAAACATGTAGCAGCTAGCACGTCAATGTTAAACATGTAACAGCTAGCACCTCAATGCTAAACATGTAGCAGCTAGCACCTTTAGCAGCTAGCGCCTCAATGCTAAACATGTAACAGCTAGCACCTCAATGCTAAACATGTAGCAGCTAGCACGTCAATGCTAAACATGTAGCAGCTAGTACCTCAATGCTAAATATGTAGCAGCTAGCACCTCAATGTTAAACATGTAACAGCTAGCACCTCAATGCTAAACATGTAGCAGCTAGCACCTCAATGCTAAACATGTAGCAGCTAGCACCTCAATGCTAAACATGTAGCAGTTACCACCTCAATGTTAAACATGTAACAGCTAGCACCTCAATGCTAAACATGTAGCAGCTAGCACCCCAATGTTAAACATGTAGCAGCTAGCACTTCAATGCTAAACATGTAGCAGCTAACACCTCAATGCTAAACATGTCACAGCTAGCACCTCAATGCTAAATATGTAGCAGCTAGCACCTTAATGCTAAACATGTAGCAGCTAGCACCTTAATGTTAAACATGTAACAGCTAGCACCTCAATGCTAAACATGTAGCAGCTAGCACCTCAATGCTAAACATGTAGCAGCTAGGACCTCAATGCTAAACATGTAGCAGCTAGCACGTCAATGTTAAACATGTAACAGCTAGCACCTCAATGCTAAACATGTAGCAGCTAGCACCTTTAGCAGCTAGTGCCTCAATGCTAAACATGTAGCAGCTAGCACCTTAATGCTAAACATGTAGCAGCTAGCACTTCAATGCTAAACATGTAACAGCTAGCACCTCAATGCTAAACATGTAGCAGCTAGCACCTCAATGCTAAACATGTAGCAGCTAGGACCTCAATGCTAAACATGTAGCAGCTAGCACGTCAATGTTAAACATGTAACAGCTAGCACCTCAATGCTAAACATGTAGCAGCTAGCACCTTTAGCAGCTAGTGCCTCAATGCTAAACATGTAGCAGCTAGCACCTCAATGCTAAACATGTAGCAGCTAGCACGTCAATGCTAAACATGTAGCAGCTAGTACCTCAATGCTAAATATGTAGCAGCTAGCACCTCAATGTTAAACATGTAACAGCTAGCACCTCAATGCTAAACATGTGTTAGCTAGCACTTCAATGCTAAACATGTATTAGCTAGCACTTCAATGCTAAACATATAGCAGCTAGCACCTCAATGCTAAACATGTAGCAGCTAGCACCTCAATGCTAAACATGCAGCAGCTAGCACGTCAATGCTAAACATGTAGCAGCTAGCGCCTCAATGTTAAACATGTAACAGCTAGCACCTCAATGCTAAACATGTAGCAGCTAGCGCCTCAATGTTAAACATGTAACAGCTAGCACCTCAATGCTAAACATGTAACAGCTAGCACTTCAATGCTAAACATGTAACAGCTAGCACCTCAATGCTAAACATGTAGCAGCTAGCACCTCAATGCTAAACATGTAGCAGCTAGGACCTCGATGCTAAACATGTAGCAGCTAGCACGTCAATGTTAAACATGTAACAGCTAGCACCTCAATGCTAAACATGTAGCAGCTAGCACCTTTAGCAGCTAGCGCCTCAATGCTAAACATGTAACAGCTAGCACCTCAATGCTAAACATGTAGCAGCTAGCACGTCAATGCTAAACATGTAGCAGCTAGTACCTCAATGCTAAATATGTAGCAGCTAGCACCTCAATGTTAAACATGTAACAGCTAGCACCTCAATGCTAAACATGTAGCAGCTAGCACCTTGATGCTAAACATGTAGCAGCTAGCACCTCAATGCTAAACATGTAGCAGTTACCACCTCAATGTTAAACATGTAACAGCTAGCACCTCAATGCTAAACATGTAGCAGCTAGCACCCCAATGTTAAACATGTAGCAGCTAGCACTTCAATGCTAAACATGTAGCAGCTAACACCTCAATGCTAAACATGTCACAGCTAGCACCTCAATGCTAAATATGTAGCAGCTAGCACCTTAATGCTAAACATGTAGCAGCTAGCACCTCAATGTTAAACATGTAACAGCTAGCACCTCAATGCTAAACATGTAACAGCTAGCACCTCAATGCTAAACATGTAGCAGCTAGCACCCCAATGTTAAACATGTAGCAGCTAGCACTTCAATGCTAAACATGTAGCAGCTAGCACCTCAATGCTAAACATGTAGCAGTTAGCACCTCAATGCTAAACATGTAGCAGCTAGCACCCCGATGTTGAACATGTAGCAGCTAGCACTTCAATGCTAAACATGTAGCAGCTAGCACCTCAATGCTAAACATGTAGCAGCTAGCACCTCAATGCTAAACATGCAGCAGCTAGCACGTCAATGCTAAACATGTAGCAGCTAGCGCCTCAATGTTGAACATGTAACAGCTAGCACCTCAATGCTAAACATGTAGCAGCTAGCCTTTCAATGCTAAACATGTAGCAGCTAACACCTCAATGCTAAACATGTCACAGCTAGCACCTCAATGCTAAATATGTAGCAGCTAGCACCTTAATGCTAAACATGTAGCAGCTAGCACCTTAATGTTAAACATGTAACAGCTAGCACCTCAATGCTAAACATGTAACAGCTAGCACCTCAATGCTAAACATGTAGCAGCTAGCACCCCAATGTTAAACATGTAGCAGCTAGCACTTCAATGTTAAACATGTAGCAGCTAGCACCTCAATGTTAAACATGTAGCAGTTAGCACCTCAATGCTAAACATGTAGCAGCTAGCACCCCGATGTTGAACATGTAGCAGCTAGCACTTCAATGCTAAACATGTAGCAGCTAGCACCTCAATGCTAAACATGTAGCAGCTAGCACCTCAATGCTAAACATGCAGCAGCTAGCACGTCAATGCTAAACATGTAGCAGCTAGCGCCTCAATGTTAAACATGTAACAGCTAGCACCTCATTGCTAAACATGTAGCAGCTAGCGCCTCAATGTTAAACATGTAACAGCTAGCACCTCAATGCTAAACATGTAACAGCTAGCACTTCAATGCTAAACATGTAACAGCTAGCACCTCAATGCTAAACATGTAGCAGCTAGCACCTCAATGCTAAACATGTAGCAGCTAGGACCTCAATGCTAAACATGTAGCAGCTAGCACCTTTAGCAGCTAGCGCCTCAATGCTAAACATGTAACAGCTAGCACCTCAATGCTAAACATGTAGCAGCTAGCACCTCAATGCTAAACATGTAGCAGCTAGGACCTCGATGCTAAACATGTAGCAGCTAGCACGTCAATGTTAAACATGTAACAGCTAGCACCTCAATGCTAAACATGTAGCAGCTAGCACCTTTAGCAGCTAGCGCCTCAATGCTAAACATGTAACAGCTAGCACCTCAATGCTAAACATGTAGCAGCTAGCACGTCAATGCTAAACATGTAGCAGCTAGTACCTCAATGCTAAATATGTAGCAGCTAGCACCTCAATGTTAAACATGTAACAGCTAGCACCTCAATGCTAAACATGTAGCAGCTAGCACCTTGATGCTAAACATGTAGCAGCTAGCACCTCAATGCTAAACATGTAGCAGTTACCACCTCAATGTTAAACATGTAACAGCTAGCACCTCAATGCTAAACATGTAGCAGCTAGCACCCCAATGTTAAACATGTAGCAGCTAGCACTTCAATGCTAAACATGTAGCAGCTAACACCTCAATGCTAAACATGTCACAGCTAGCACCTCAATGCTAAATATGTAGCAGCTAGCACCTTAATGCTAAACATGTAGCAGCTAGCACCTTAATGTTAAACATGTAACAGCTAGCACCTCAATGCTAAACATGTAACAGCTAGCACCTCAATGCTAAACATGTAGCAGCTAGCACCCCAATGTTAAATATGTAGCAGCTAGCACTTCAATGCTAAACATGTAGCAGCTAGCACCTCAATGCTAAACATGTAGCAGTTAGCACCTCAATGCTAAACATGTAGCAGCTAGCACCCCGATGTTGAACATGTAGCAGCTAGCACTTCAATGCTAAACATGTAGCAGCTAGCACCTCAATGCTAAACATGTAGCAGCTAGCACCTCAATGCTAAACATGCAGCAGCTAGCACATCAATGCTAAACATGTAGCAGCTAGCGCCTCAATGTTGAACATGTAACAGCTAGCACCTCAATGCTAAACATGTAGCAGCTAGCCTTTCAATGCTAAACATGTAGCAGCTAACACCTCAATGCTAAACATGTCACAGCTAGCACCTCAATGCTAAATATGTAGCAGCTAGCACCTTAATGCTAAACATGTAGCAGCTAGCACCTTAATGTTAAACATGTAACAGCTAGCACCTCAATGCTAAACATGTAACAGCTAGCACCTCAATGCTAAACATGTAGCAGCTAGCACCCCAATGTTAAACATGTAGCAGCTAGCACTTCAATGCTAAACATGTAGCAGCTAGCACCTCAATGTTAAACATGTAGCAGTTAGCACCTCAATGCTAAACATGTAGCAGCTAGCACCCCGATGTTGAACATGTAGCAGCTAGCACTTCAATGCTAAACATGTAGCAGCTAGCACCTCAATGCTAAACATGTAGCAGCTAGCACCTCAATGCTAAACATGCAGCAGCTAGCACGTCAATGCTAAACATGTAGCAGCTAGCGCCTCAATGTTAAACATGTAACAGCTAGCACCTCAATGCTAAACATGTAGCAGCTAGCGCCTCAATGTTAAACATGTAACAGCTAGCACCTCAATGCTAAACATGTAACAGCTAGCACTTCAATGCTAAACATGTAACAGCTAGCACCTCAATGCTAAACATGTAGCAGCTAGCACCTCAATGCTAAACATGTAGCAGCTAGGACCTCAATGCTAAACATGTAGCAGCTAGCACGTCAATGTTAAACATGTAACAGCTAGCACCTCAATGCTAAACATGTAGCAGCTAGCACCTTTAGCAGCTAGCGCCTCAATGCTAAACATGTAACAGCTAGCACCTCAATGCTAAACATGTAGCAGCTAGCACGTCAATGCTAAACATGTAGCAGCTAGTACCTCAATGCTAAATATGTAGCAGCTAGCACCTCAATGTTAAACATGTAACAGCTAGCACCTCAATGCTAAACATGTCACAGCTAGCACCTTGATGCTAAACATGTAGCAGCTAGCACCTCAATGCTAAACATGTAGCAGTTACCACCTCAATGTTAAACATGTAACAGCTAGCACCTCAATGCTAAACATGTAGCAGCTAGCACCTCAATGTTAAACATGTAGCAGCTAGCACTTCAATGCTAAACATGTAGCAGCTAACACCTCAATGCTAAACATGTCACAGCTAGCACCTCAATGCTAAATATGTAGCAGCTAGCACCTTAATGCTAAACATGTAGCAGCTAGCACCTTAATGTTAAACATGTAACAGCTAGCACCTCAATGCTAAACATGTAACAGCTAGCACCTCAATGCTAAACATGTAGCAGCTAGCACCCCAATGTTAAACATGTAGCAGCTAGCACTTCAATGCTAAACATGTAGCAGCTAGCACCTCAATGCTAAACATGTAGCAGTTAGCACCTCAATGCTAAACATGTAGCAGCTAGCACCCCGATGTTGAACATGTAGCAGCTAGCACTTCAATGCTAAACATGTAGCAGCTACCACCTCAATGCTAAACATGTAACAGCTAGCACCTCAATGCTAAACATGTAGCAGCTAGCACCTCAATGCTAAACATGTAGCAGCTAGCACCTCAATGCTAAACATGTAACAGCTAGCACCTTAATGCTAAACATGTTGCAGCTAGCACCTCAATGCTAAATATGTAGCAGCTAGCACCTCAATGCTAAACATGTAACAGCTAGCACCTTAATGCTAAACATGTAGCAGCTAGGTCATAGTCCAAGCAGGCATTGGCTGCGTCGGACTAGTCCCTCCTATCTCCTTTTCTATCCACTTTTCCTTTACTCCGTGGATGACGTCACAGGGTTTAGGAAAGGTGTTAGGAGAGGAGTAAGAAAAAGGCCATTGCGTTTTTTTTGACAATCAGACACTTCCACTAGGTGACGTAAAAATTCGACGGCCGCGAAGTTTAGTGATGTCTGCCGTGGTGAAAAAACTACAAATTGACTAACATTGACTAATAACAGCACATTTATCACATATATATCTGTGCCTCTAACCACTGATATAATCTAAAAAATCACAAGGTTTGAATGTAAATCAAAGGAATAGAGGCTACCAGGCTACGAGGAACAGAAGTCAAACTAAAAGAACGTCACATTGAGAATGGTTCCTCACACTCACCTTCCACTGAGAAATATGAATTATGTCGAATAAAACATAATGAGTATAAAAATGTTTCTGATCCCTTTTTATGTCAGTTATAATCTGATAATTTGTCTTACATATCATAAGATATGGGTTTTAGATTATTTATTTAAAGTTGTTCAAGGCATATTATTGTATTGGTAACTTATATGATCTCCGTCCCTTGTCGGTTATTGTGAATTTCCGTAAGCGCTCGGGTGTGTGTGTCCCTTTAATTGTTGTTGCCGCAAGGAATTGTGGGACAGCATTAACTCGTCTCCTTTGGTAAAGGATGCATCAGTGTTTCCTAGGCTAACAGAGGAAATAAATGAATCATTGAGCCTCTTTTCCTGAGCTTAAAGAGAACTCGGACAATCTTTATCATGGCCACCACTTAAACACTTCCGAAGGTGAAGGAACAGTGGATAGGAAAGGAGATAGGAGGGAATAGTGGATAGGAAAGGAGATAGGAGGGAATAGTGGATAGGAAAGGAGATAGGAGGGAACAGTGGATAGGAAAGGAGATAGGAGGGACTATTTGGACACAGACAGTGTCTCCAATCCACACTGACACTCAGACAGGGTTCAGAACTAAAATGAATAAATCCATGAGTAACAAATGAACAAAGTCAGTGATAAATGATTGTAGTGGACAGTCGACCACTCTCTGTGGTAGAGGATGTGGGCGGGGCTAGAAGCGCTGCTACAGATAGCATCGTCTGAGCCAACTTATCAACTGTGATGTAGAAAAACTATTTCAAACTAAATTAATCAGATTCATCAGTTGCTCTGTTTATTTCATGATATCCACAGATAGGGGTGTTGAAAAAAAATTGCATCGCAATATTACATTGCGCAATTCTCAGATTGATTCAAAATGCATCCATATTGATTTTTTTTTTTTAAATTAAAAAATAAATAAATAACCTTATTTAACCAGGAAAGTCTTTTCCACTGCAGGAGACATTGTTGTTTTTTTTAAAAAAAAATTTTAATCTAAAAAAAGGAATTTTCTGCATTTATTTGTTGTTCTAAGCAGACACCTCAGTTAAGTTGCACTAAAGTCATGTTGTACTAAAATCAAAGTTGGTTTAAAAGCCACAGGCAGATTGTATGTTATTTTTTTATTTTAAGTTGTTGGCACATGGCATGTTAAACCAATGTTTAGAGTGTAAAATATGCCAATAAAATATATTTCATACATAATGTTCTCATGAAGATGTACACATTTACAGATGAGTTGTTTCTTAAGTCATATATATATAAAATCCCGTTAACGCTTTAGTTTAGGGAACACCTCTTAACCATTAATTAGTTGCTTATTAGCAAAATAGTAACATATTCACGCTTAATTAGTAATTATTAAGTACTTATTAATCTGCATGGCCTTATTATACAACCAGTACCATTAAGTAAACGTTTTCCCTCAATAACCTCAGAATTATTACTTATTAGTAGTAAATAAGGAAGTTGAATATTAATTACAATCTTAATATGCTAGGGTTAGGATTAGGGTTAGGGTTAATCCTAATCCTAATCCTAACCCTAACCCTAACCTTAACCCTGTTTGGACTGCAAGTGTATAATAAGACATTAATAAGAAAAAGTACAAACTGATGACTAATTAGGAGCCAACATGTTACTCATGCTAATAAGCAACTAATTAATGGTTAATAGGTTTTACCTAAACTAAAGTGTTACCAAAATCACAATAATCGCCTGATACTTTAATATCAGGATACATCGTATTGTATCGGATCGTGAGCGACAGTGGGGCAAAAAAGTATTTAGTCAGCCACCAATTGTGCAAGTTCTCCCACTTAAAAAGATGAGAGAGGTCTGTAATTTTCATCATAGGTAAACCTCAACTATGAGAGACAAAATGAGAAAAAAAAAATCTAGAAAATCACATTGTAGGATTTTTAATGAATTAATTGGTAAATCCCTCGGTAAAATAAGTATTTGGTCACCTACAAACTAGCAAGATTTATGGCTCTCACAGACCTGTAACTTCTTCTTTAAGAAGCTCCTCTGTCCTCCACTCGTTACCTGTATTAATGTCACCTGTTTGAACTGGTTATCAGTATAAAAGACACCCGTCCACAACCTCAAACAGTCACACTCCAAACTCTACTATGGCCAAGACCAAAGAGCTGTCAAAGGACACCAGAAACTAAACTGTAGACCTGCACCAGGCTGGGAAGACTGAATCTGTAATAGGTAAGTAGCTTGGTGTGAAGAAATCAACAAGACATACAAGACCACTGATATTCTCCCTCCATCTGTGGCTCCACCTCCCGTGGGGTCAAAATGATCACAAGAACGGTGAGCAAAAATCCCAGAACCACACGGGGGGACCTAGTGAATGACCTGCAGAGATCTGGGACCAAAGTAACAAAGGTTACCATCAGTAACACACTACGCCGCCAGGGACTCTAATCCTGCAGTGCCAGATGTGTCCCCCTGCTTAAGCCACTACATGTCCAGGCCCGTCTGAAGTTTGCTAGAGAACATTTGGATGATCCAGAAGAGGATTGGGTGAATGTAATATGGTCAGATGAAACCAAAATACAACTTTTTGGTAAAAACTCAACTCGTCGTGTTTGGAGGAGAAAGAACACCATACCTAATGTAAAGCATGGGGGTGGTAACATCATGCTTTGGGGCTGTTTCTCTGCAAAGGGACCAGAACGACTGATCCGTGTAAAGGAAAGAATGAATGGGGCCATGTATTGTGATATTTTGAGTGAAAACCTCCTTCCATCAGCAAGGGCATTAAAGATGAAACGTGGCTGGGTCTTTCAGCACAACAATGATCCCAAACACATCGCCCGGGCAACAAACGAGTGGCTTCATAAGAAGCATTTCAAGGTCCTGGAGTGGCCTAGCCAGTCTCCAGATTTCAACCCCACAGAAAATCTTTGGAGGGAGTTGAAAGTCCGTGTTGCCCAGCAACAGCGACAATATTAAAATAATGAATTGTTATTTCTTACAAAGGGTATTGATGATTAATAACATCAACTTCAAGTAAAATTCTGATAAAACAATTGGTTAACCTAAAAATAAATCCCGTTGTGCAATGACTGCCAGCTTCCACTTCAACTCCTGCAACATCTACAGATCATCAACTTTCCTGCACCTGTGGCTAAATCCTTGGTAGGATAACTAAACCAACAAAAAGACTATTCTGGAAGAAAATAGAGATTTTAATTGTGTGGGGACAGATTTTTTTAACTTTCAACATGCCGGCTTAATGTGCATGTTTGATATGTTGCAAGAAATTAACATTTAACGTGTGTTGACCGACATGATCATGTGTTATCAAATTCAAGTTATTTTTTTGTAGCCTTTCAAATCCATTAAATCATAAAATTATTTGATATTATTTTAACTGTATAGAATTTTATACACTGTATTGTGTAAGTTATTTTTTCCGGCTCCGGAAGGATTTTAATCCAGGTGAGATTAGGCAAAATGAAGATCCTTTGAGAGTAAAGGTGGCAGAACCCTGAGCTACTGTATATTCAGCATGAGTAACTCTCTAACTCCATTCAACATGATCATCACCAATTCAACAAATACATTTTGGCTTTAAATTAAGGCTGGAACACGATCTCCCTACACTGTGAAAAATTCCTGGTGAGAACCCTGAAAGACGTAATTGTAATTGAAAAATGTAATTGATGGTTACTGAACAAGCAAAGCCACTGAGATGCGTTGGTTTCAGTGTAAATGAAAGTGACGGAGGTGGTGAACGTGATGTGAGCGACTTTATTAACGCTCGGCTAATGGGACGCTGTGGTTGATGCACTCTGAGGAGAGCGTTCAAACTTCACCATGGATGTCAGCAGGGAAGAGGTCACAGCAGGAACATGAGAAGAAGATGGCGTTAAGTCAAAGAGATGTGGAGGAAAGGCTTTCATTGTGTTACTGAGTCTGAGGCCGGAAACACGTTTCATTAATAATAGAAGGAGCAGCTGCTCTGTGCGTGGATGCTAACGTGTCTGAGGATGGGGGAGGGGCATGACTGTCTGCAGCAGGTTGGCTCAACAACACACACACACAGCCCAAGTCCAGAGGCAGTGATCGATGGGAAATCTGTGTTTTCTCCACAGTGCATGATGCAATGCAGTGTCTCACGTAGACAAAAAAACTAACAGACAAATTAAAGTAAAGTTTACATTTAGTAAAGTAAAAAAACAACATCTAACTTGTTGTCCACATGTCTGAATTGTAAAGTGTTAAACTGAATAAAAAAAATAATGATTAATTAATTAAATATATTATGCTTGTTAAAAAAAGTAAGTGCATGTTTGAAATGCTCCATTCTGTTAGAATGACTTTCTATAAATCCATGCACCATAACCTGTCATTTTAATGTACATATATTTATACAATATTATATCATATTATTAAATATATTATATTATATTTGATTATATTATACATTATTACATTACATTATGTTATATTATATAAACATAAGTATTATATTATTGTATATTTTATTGCAGTTGTTTTACCATAAAGCACATGTGTCAAACTTAAGGCCCGGGGGCCAAGTCCGGCCCTTTAGACCATCAAATTCAGCCCACAGGAGAAAGTTAAAAAGATCTGAAATATTGTCTTAATACCAAATAATTCAGTTGTAGATAAACCAGCTCAGATATCTCCGATATCTAAATGCACAAATTCAATGAAACTCCACAATATTTGGAGAATCTCAATTTTCCCATGCTTTTTTTTCACATGACTGCAGTCATTTTAAATTTTAAATTGTTCAAAAAGCTCAATTTTCCTAAAATTATTTTACATAATTTCAAGAAATTTAATAAAAAATTGGTCACAAAATCACTTACATTTTAAAGAGAAAATCCCGCATGGACTGTTATCTGTCACTTAAAGCTGCATTCACACTGCAGCCAAATGTGGTTCAGATTTTTTTCTGGTCAAGTGACCAGATCTGATTTTTTAAAAGCAGTGTGAACACTGAAATACGACCCATATCTGACTTTTTCAAATCGGATTCAGGCCACTTTCATATGTGGTCCAATCAGATACAGATCGGATCTTTTTCAATGCAACTGCACTGTGAACGGCCAGCAGCAGCAGCAGCAGCAGCAGCAGCAGGAGCAGGAGCAGCAGAGCAGCAGCAGCAAGAGCAGCAGCAGCAGCAGCAGCAGCAGCAGCAGCAGCAGGAGCAGGAGCAGCAAGAGCAGCAGCAGCAGCAGCAGCAGCAGCAGCAGCAGCAGGAGCAGCAAGAGCAGGAGCAGCAGCAGCAGGAGCAACAGCAGCACCAGCACCAGCACCAGCACCAGCAGCAGGAGCAGGAGCAGCAGCAGCAGCAGCAGCAGCAGCAGCAGCAGCAACAGCAACAGCAACAGCAACAGCAACAGCAACAGCAGCAGGAGCAGCAACAGCAACAGCAACAGCAACAGCAGCACCAGCACCAGCAGCAGCAGTAGCAGGAGGAGCAGCAGGAGCAGCAGCAGGAGGAGCAGCACCAGCACCACCAGCAGCAGCAGCAGCAGGAGGAGCAGCAGGAGCAGCAGCAGCAACAGCAGCAGCAGTAACAGCAGCAGCAGCAGGAGCAGCAGCAGCAGCAGCAGCACCAGCAGCAGCAGCTCACTGTCTTCTGATCACCACAAACCAGACAGTTACAGAACTGGGACAGGCTTGAAGCATCCGGTGTTAAATCAATGCTTTTTCTGCACAAGAACATGAATTATCCTTAAATTTGATAGGTGGATTATGTAAATAGATGCAGTGTTTCATGCGTGCACTATGCGCTCGTTACCCTGTGCGCTGATCTGTTCTGTTGACATTAACAGTTGTCTGTTAATGAAAGCAGGTTTTACCACTAAAACAAGTGTAAATATGTTTTGTATGAAGAAAAAAATAGGTTTTAACTGTCGGTTTTGGGTCGGGCACGGATATAAATATCAAATACCTGTGTTTAAAAGCCAAATGGCACCAGAAAAAGTTCAAACAAAATATTTGGCTCTCTGTTTCTTTCTCCTCGTCCTCCTCCACCTACTCATTCATTCTCCGAGACAAACGCGACAATGCACATGTGGGTCACTTTGGAGCTGCAAACCATTCACACTGGAGTCTGATACACGTCACATTTTAAATCGTAATGTGAACAGAAAAACTAAAAATCGGATCTGAGAAAAAAATCACAATTGAGCATTAAGGCTTGCTTTGTGAACGTAGCCTTATTGCTTGGACATCGTTTGTGCCTTACATACTTTTATTAGAGTCTATACGACGTGTAAAGTACAAACTTTAATTATTTACTAGTTTTCTTGCCTAAAATCTGTGGCCCACTTCATATTTGGCCCCTAAACTAAAATGAGTTTGACACCCTGTGATAAAGGAAAGGACAAGTATAGAGCACGTCTGTTGGTGGCAGTAGCTTATATTATACATATATAGCAGTGTTATGGTGTGCTACAGGACTAACTTTAAAGTTTGCTGTGTATCAAACAACACGGGTTTAGTGAGTATTTCCCCTGGAGCAGAAGTAATGATTCACTCAGATAAATGTAGGGCTAATGGGTTAGGGTCGTATTACTTACTGTGTTTATGGATTTAACAGCAACACCTCAACATAATAAAGCTCTTTAACACTAAAGCTTTGAAAACACAGTGTGTTTTTGTTCATTCTTGATGTTGTTTTGTGTAATTTAGAGTCCTTTTGTTGTTGCATTGTTATAATCATTGTGTAGTTATTGTGTTATAATAATTAGTAGGACTGTAGTATTATTCTTTTTTCTTTCTCGGCGGTACCTTTATTAATGAGCGCCCCACAGTGAGTTTGATTCTGCAGAGCGGCTGCTTTATTATTACACCTCTGATACATCTCCTTCCTTTTCTCTCCACAGTACTGGATTAACGAATACACTTCCAATCTGGGCATTGGAGTCTTCCACTCAGGCATTGAGATTTATGGCCGAGGTAAGACACACTTTAGTTGAGCACAATGCACAAGCATTAAGGCTAAACTTAAAGGTAGATGTGACGTTAGTTAAGGCTGTGAATCCCAGGAACAACATGTGAACATGATCCTGATTCTCAGGACTGAGTCACCACTGACTGTGTGCTGCTAAAAATAAAAAAGCAGCATTTCACTGAATCATTGATAATCCTTCTAAAACCAAAGATAAGGCTGCTAAGGACAAACATGATGATACCTTTAGGAATGGCATAGTATTAATATATAGCTTTATACACAGTGAACCAATGATGCAAGGATGCATGTTGTTCAGGCTTTTACTTTTGAACTACTGCTGTTATTATATTGTTTTATGTTATTTTAATATTCTTAATATTTAATATTATACTTTATTCTATTCATCCATTTTCTTCCGCTTTATCCGGGGCCGGGTCACGGAGGCAGCAGTCTCAGCAGAGATGCCCAGACCTCTCGATCCACACACACCTCCTCCAGCCGTTCTGGGGGAACCCCGAGGCGACACTAGGCCAGCTCAGAGACGTAGTCCCTCCAGCGTGTCCTGGGCCTTCCACGAGGCCTCTTCCCAGTAGGACGTGCCTGAAACATCTCCAGAGGGAGGCGACCAGGAGGCCTCCGAAACAGATGCCCGAGCCACCTCAGCTGGCTCCTTTTGACGTGAAGGAGCAGCGACTCTACTCCGAGCTCCTCCCGAGTGACTGAGCTTCTCACCCTATCTTGAAGGGTGCGCCCAGCCACCCTGCGAAGGAAACTCATTTCGGCCGCCTGTATCCGCGATCTTGTCCTTTCGGTCATTACCCAAATCTCATGACCATAGGTGAGGGTAGGAACGTAGATCGATCGGTAAATTGAGAGCTTTGCCCCCCGACTCAGCTCCCTCTTCACCACAACAGTCCACAATACAGCGACCGCATCACTGCATCCGTCTATCGATCTCACGCTCCATCCGTCCCTCACTCGTGAACAAGACCCTGAGATACTTGAACTCCTCCACTTGAGGCAAGGACTCTTCACTGACCCAGAGAGGGGAAGTCACCTTTTTCCGGTATATTATTTGACATTATTTAATATGATATAATATATCAATTATAAAATACTGCTGTAATTGCAGGACCAGGACGTCTGCTATCAATCCAATCCAACGTTGTTTATGAAGCACTTTAAAAACCCAGGAAGAGGGGGACAAAGTGCTGTACGAAAGTGACAAAAGTGCATACACTATAAGACAAACAATAAAACAATACAAAATATAAATGAACAGTGTAAATAAAATCAGTGCAATTAAAAACCATATGCCAAAGTAAAAAAGATGCGGTTTTAAAGGGGGGGGTATTGTGCTTTTTTCAATCACATAATACCATTCTATAGAACACTACAATGATGATGCAACCTTGTGTTGGTCTGTAAATACAGTAAATTAAAATAACTGCCTTGAATAAATTTGCTCTCGCATCATTGTGTCAAACGCCTTACAATGGCCACGCAGGATATTGTGCATCCGTAAGAATTTGATCCTGCGTCTGACACGGAAAGTGACTTTGAAGACGAATCTGAGAGAGTTCAAAGGCTCTTACAAGACGTGTCTGCTTGGTAATATTCAACCTTCTTGTCATAAATAAATAAATATACGTAATTTTGAAGCTACATTTTGCAATTTAGTAATATATAATGAAACTATGTTGCAATGAAATCATAAATATAACATAAAATGCACAATCTTTTTTTATCATAAATTGAAACAGCTAAATGTTTGATTAATAATTTATTTTATGTTAAAAGCAACAAAAATAGTTACATTTTGGAGCCGGATGTTTAGCTAAGGACAGTTATGTTACATTATGAAGCTACATGTTGCTATAAATGACATACATCATTATAAAGCTATGTTTTGCAATAAAACTCTGTGCTGCCACCTGCTCGAGACACGGGGGAGGGGCGCTCTACTGTAGAGGCGTTTCCAGGAGGTGGGGGCGTTCCTAGGAGGAACTACACCTAAAATGAATGTCGTCAGAGTTTTTAAAGATTACTCAAACATACATGAATGAGCCAAGGCAACACTCCAGGCATGTTTTTATTGAGGGAATGACATAGTAACATGATATAAATCTTGAAAAAGTCGATTTTACATAATACCTCCCCTTTAAAACAGATTTAAAAACAGGCACAGATGAAGCCTCTCTGATATAGAGTGGCAGTGTGTTCCACAGCTTCGGACTCGCAACTACAAAAGCTCGGTCGCCTCTGAGCTTTTTTCTGCTGTCTGGCACATTAAGCAGGCGCTGGTCAGCTGATCTAAGTGCCCGAGCAGGGACATAAAGGTGAAGAAGGTCTGCCAGGTATTTGGGTTTGAGGCCATGCAATGATTTAAAAACACATAAAAGGAGTTTAAAATCAACCGTAAAATGAACAGGCAGCCAGTGTAAAGTGCTAAGGACAGGGGAAATGTGCTCACATTTCCTTATGCCAGTTAAAAGCCATGCAGCAGTGTTCTGCACCATCTGGAGACGCGAGATGTAGGATTTACTCATCCCCACATACAGTGAGTTACAGTAGTCTGGTTGAGAGGTAATAAAAGCATAGATCACTGTCTCAAAATGTTGCTGCAGCATTTGTTTGATTTTGGCCAGTTTCCATAAATAAAAAAAGCTTGATTTGACAACAGCTCTGATCTGGCTATCAACAGTGAGGGTGTCATCGAGCTTAAAACTAAGGTTTGTGAAACTCGTTTTTACATGAGGACCAAAGGAACTCAGGTCACAGTCAGCGCTACAGTTAGAAGCAATGACTTTTGTTTTCCTTTGATTAAAATGTAGAAAATGTAGGGACATCCAAGCCCTATCAGGCTAAATGATTAAACCATAGGATGTGTTTGTTGTCACAGTCATGTAGTGCTAACGTGTGCCTCCATCTTTGTCCTCGGTCATACAGAGTTTGCATATGGAGGTCACCCGTACCCTTTCAGTGGCATCTTTGAAATCAACCCTGGCAATGCCGCCGAGTTAGGAGAGACATTCAAATTCAAGTCAGTGAATCTTACAATGTCCTTTTAGAATGTAACTCTCCTTAAAACAATCACCTGATGTTTCTCTTTCTCCATGGAAACAGAGAGGCCATCGTCTTAGGAACCACGGACTTCACGGAGGAGGATATTGATAAAATCATGGAGGAGTTGGGAAAAGAGTTCAAAGGCAACGCCTACCATCTGATGCACAAAAACTGCAACCACTTCTCCTCCTCACTGTCTGAGGTCAGATCCACTGAGTGTTGTTCAACCAGTGCTGAGGAACACGTACAGATAACATCATTGCATGAACGTTTCAGAACTACATTTAAAAAAAAAAAAAACACAGTAAAGGTTTAGTATGTTGACCCAAAAAACATCAAATGACAACAAAAATAATCTAAATGACTCCAAAAACTCACAAAAATACACAAAGTGAGAGAGAAATATATCAAAATTACTTCAAACAATCTAAAAGGAAAAAAAATATAAAACTACTGCCAAAATTACAAAACAACAGCAAAAATACACAAAATGAGAGAAAAATATACAAAACATATTGTTGTATAACCTTTAAAATGAGCGTCAAAGTCCTTATTTAAAGGTAGGGTAGGTGATTTTCTCCAAATGCACTTTTTACATTTTTGGTTGAAATTTTTTTGATGTTCTGACAGAAATTAAGATTTTATGTGCTCTGAAAAAGGAACGAAGAAAATCCATCATCTGCAGCAGCTGTAAACCTGTAAAAACTACCAATGTAAAAAGACGGTTTGGTTTTTTTTAACCAATCACGTCTCCCAGTCTCCCCTGCTCGTGCATGAGCCCACACTCAAAGCGTGTCACCGGCGACAGACTTAAAACAGACTTTTTAGTCACTTTTTTTAGTCACAGCTTTCAAAAATCACCTACCCTGCCTTTAAGTGATAAAGAGAAACCTACTAAACACTAAATACCAGTAAATGTTTAGTAGGTTGACTCAAAAAACATGAAATGATAACAAAAATTCTCAAAATGACTTCAAAAACTAAAAATAATACACAAAATAAGGAAAAAATACCAGAAATTACTCCAACAACACTAAATGACAATAGAAATACACAAATTTACTCCAAAAACCCACAAAACAATATCAAAAATGAATGTTGTATAACCTTTGAATTGATTGTGGATTTAATAATTTTAGTGATAAAGAGAAACAATCTTCTGAAAATTAGGACTTAGGGGCCTATTTTGAGTAGACAGCACAGCGCCCCTATAGAGGCTGAGTTGTGTAAATTATTCAAAGTGTGTTATTGGAGGAGAGAGGCGGTACCTCATTCAGCTGGATCAAAATAAACAAAAAAATTCACATGATAAGATAAACGTGTCTGGGAAAGTTGGAAAAGGACTCAACACTCACAGATTATTCCGACATCTTACAAAGATAAACACGACGGCAGGCTGTGCACATCAATGTGTGTGCATTGGCTGTGTGTGCATTGGCTGTGTGTGCATTGGTTGTGTGTGCATTGGCTGTGTGTGCATTGGCTGTGTGTGCATTGGCTGTGTGCACCTGAGTATAAAAAAGACGATGCAGTAGCTGTTATTGTTTGTATTGATTTAAAATCAGAATTAAATATTTATAATGATATTCTGTTTGATTTTCTTTTAAAATACTGCATTAAAGCTGTAGATGATGAGAACATGCAGAACCAAAGTCATTTTCCATGGACAGATCTTTTGTTGAATGGGGATTATATTATTTTCAATGAAGTCTTTAACATGAGTGTGTCTGCAGCCTGCAGCAGGTTAAACCAAGTCTGCTGCTTACACCTGGTCAGCTGCAGGTTGGTGCCACAGACTGTTTCCATGGCAACTGTGTCATCTCTTTGAAGAAATGGCAGTTCCAGTTAGTCCCAGGTTTAACTGAGCCAGACTCTCTGGTTAAACCTGGAAATCATCCTGAGCAGGGTTTGATGAAATACCCCCAGATGTAACAGGTGGAGGTTGAAGTTTTTCTGTGTTTTTCTTGGTGTGACTTTGTGTTGGGCCTTTAGGTGTGCAGACATTACCAACTGGTCTATAAACGCGCAAAATAACAGAAAAATATATGAAACAATAGAAAAATACTCAAGATGACTCCAAAAACACATAAAATGACAGAGAAATACTGTAATGGATGATGGACAACAGAAATACACAAAATGAAAAGAAATGTGCAAAAAAATAACTGGTTATCTCTACCTTATATTATCTGTAGCCTTTATGGTGTGTTGATAAGAATTTAGTGATTCTGACTCCATTATTGATACTGCTTATTGATTTGATTTCTTACCAATTCTCATTGCGATTGGGTGAGAGAATGAAATAATACGAATTAATTTGTTTGCTTTAACTCTTTATTATTTTATCTTTGTCTCTTTATTTTCCTGCAGGGATATCAGCTCACTTTTAATCCACCAGGTATAGATTGTTTTCACTGGATAATAATATATGCAAAAGCGCTATGTAAAATTGATGAGTTATTATTATTATTATTATTACAACATATGACACATTTTGGTGACAAACATTTGAGAATATTTACAGTGCTGGATCACTGTTGTAAATAAGTTAAAGCTAGGGTTGGCGATTTTCTCCAGATATACTTTTTAAGTTTATGATTGAAATTGTCTTTATGTCGTGACAGAAATTAAGATCTTATGTGCTCTGAAAAAGGAATGAAGGAAACCCATCATCTGTAGCAGCTGTAAATCTGTACTAACTAACCGTTTTTTTTTTTAACCAATCACGTCTCCATGTCTTCCTGCTCGTTCTCGATCCCTCACATGCACGAGCTCACACTGGAAGAGCGCCACCGCTGACAGAGTTAAAACAGATTTTTTGGTCACGTTTTTAACATATATGATGGTAAAGTTTATTGTTTACTTACTGCTGAATGAGACATGAGACAACAACGTTTCTACACAGTACAAGCGATGAGCTGAGCTCCTCTTCTGCAGCAGCTGTGAACATGCATGTGAGTGAGACAGAGCACAGAGGGGAGGGGCGAGGGGGTAAAGGCGGAGCCATCGGGGAGGCTACATTCAAAATCATGCTAGCTTTTGAAAATCGCCTACCCTACCATTAATGTGTTTAAGATTGTGCTTTTATACATTTTGTATCTAGGGAAAAACTCTACCAGGGACAGGAGTTGAGAATTAGCATTAGCTAGCTATACACTCTGTATGCATCGCATCAGTTGTATCTTTTTGCTGTAACTATGTCTGACTGCATTGTCCCTGTCAAATAAATAAATAAATAGAAGCGCTGCTACAAATAGCATCGTCTGGCTTATCAACTGCTTTGTAGAAAGACTATTTCAAACTAAACTCATCATCTTCATCAGTTGCTCTGTTTATTTCATGATATCCACAGATATTCTAACTATTTTACACTGTTCAGTTTATACTTCTCTGGAATGTTCTGGACTAAGTTCTGTTTTTGATTTTAATACAAAAGCACATTTGTTTCAGAAAAGCATGAATCGAGCTTCCTGGAATTTGAGTTTGTGATCAATGTAATATTCTTTATTCATATTACACATTATATTAGCAGTCAGTGATGAAAATAATAAACACAATATTGTTGTTTAAGCTCATTTAAACTGGAAAAACATTGCTTCTCGTGTCAAATATTGTTATGCCATTAATTTGTATTAATCGTGATTAATTAATTACAAGGTCTCTAATTAATTTGATTATTTTTTTAATCAAGACCCATCACTAGTTCTTATATGTTTGCATGAATCCTTCATGCGTTTAATGAAGTATATCTATCTATGGATACAATGGTGCAACACTGTGTGCAAATGCCATGTCTGCCCTGAATGAACATCTTAGTTATTGTGATTGTTACGAAGGACTCAATGTTTGTGTCTTTAATAGTTTGATTGACATTTCTTTTGTAGCCAATCACAAATAAGACTGTAGCAAGTTTGGTCGTAAGCTCTACGTCTGTGGAACATGTTTAGTTTCTCTTTAGTTATCGGGTGTGTCCGTAAATGATAAACCAACCACACACAATAGGACAACCCTTGTAAATGTTTAATAAAGAAGACAAACTCTGATTCATCTCCACATTGCATTCTTACCGATGCCCCCTGGCGGTCACAACATGATAAAACCAATCAAATTAGCTCTCCCCAAAACAGTGATTGCATCCCATTTGTCCTGCAATTTGCACCTTAAAACTCCTTCTGATCTCTACACTGACGATATAATCTTTGCTGTAATCTATTGTTTACATTTCCAGGTGTAAACATGTATCTTCATCAACTCTTTCTACTTTTTTCAGCTGCTGTGTGGACGAGAAATCCCACGCTGGGTCAACAGACTGGCCTACTTCAGCTCGTGCATCCCATTCTTGCAGAGCTGCCTCCCTAAGGAGTGGTTAACTCCTGCTGCCTTGCAGAGCCACATCAGCCTCGGCCTACACAAAGAGGAGCACAACGAGTCCAGTGACGACGACGCGGGAGCCACTGGTTCGAGCTCCTGTCAAAACTGTCGCCACACCAGAGTGTGACCCCCTCACCCTCAACACATGGTCACCATGCCACCATTACTCATGTAGAGTGTGGACTTGATCAATCACCTGACCTCATTGAGGCAGGAAAAGAAGAGTCGTCTCCGAATAGAGAGAACCCGCTGCCAGAGAATCTGGAGCCGTCTCCACCATCCTCGTCCAATGAACAGACAGCGCGGTAACAGACGAGTACCTGGACCTGAGCCCTAAGTGCCCAAGTGTGGCTCTAAACACTTGTCGACGTGAAGTAGTTCTTGGTCTTTTCCACAGATTCTGAAACCTTTGTCAGCCTTGTTCCCTTTCCTGCCTTCAGACGTGAACTGCTTTTGTAGACTAACTAGATGCACACCTGATAGTGACATCGCCAGGAAAACAGCTAATCAACGGCAACAAGTCCTTGTTGACCAACCTCTTTGTGGCCTTCAGTTGATGTTGAAGCAGAATTTCCTTGGATAGCCATTGCCAAGGCAAGTTCATTAAGCTGATGTATACGATGGCTTTGGGTTCTCTGAATGAGAAAATAATGCATGTTGAAAGAAACTTGAGAAAAAACACATTTGAAGTATTTTCGCGAATTGTATTTCCTGGAGGTAGTTTTCAACAATCTAGGGTGTACAGTGCTTAGTTTCAAACACTTGGCAAACACCTCAAAGACACAACAAAGGTGAAGCTCCTCCTCTTAAAATAATGTATCTGAGAAGAACCACTACACTCTTGTCTACGTTTTCTTTACCAAAGTTATATCTTTACAACAACAACAAAAAAAGACCCATTGTTTACTCTGGAGTGATACACAGGCTAAACACAGATTCTGTCCAACAGCAAATTTGACCTTTGACAATAGTAATGGTGAAACTCTGATCAGCACGGAAGAGGATTAGGGCCACTGGAAAAAAAATGACAACTGTAGAACTTTTTTTTAATCATATGATTATCCTTTCTTTTCTTTTTATGATCTTGCTTTTTTTTTAATTGTCTGGTGGTCCCAATTTAAAAAAAATAAAAATAAATTAAATTAAATACCCCCCCTCCCCAAGAAATTCAGACAAAAAAAAATCACGACTAAAATAAAAATATTAAGACTTGGAAAGAAAAATATTGTATGATTTAACTGTGATTTTTTTCCCACTCAGTGGCCTTAATCCTCCTCTGTAGATCAGTGTTTTGAGGAAAATGTAAAAAATCAAATCTCAAGCTTGTGAATATGAAAACATAGCCAACTGTTGGTGTGCTAAGCCTTGCAGATGGAGACTTCAAGACCGTTTAAATGTTGCCTTTGGGAAAAACTTGGAAGCTACTTTGTACAGTTTGAGCAGTTTTTCTTAAACCCTGCATTTAAGTGGGACCAGAATTATGACAGCTTTGATAACACTGAGCAATTAAGCTAGATATCATGTCACTTTTGATGGCTTTAAAAGTGTAGTTAAATAACCGATAGTCATTTATATGAGTTACAAAAGTCGCGGTTTAGTTATAAATTTGCACACCATTGAGATAACATTAAAGAACAATTAGCTTAGCGGGTCTAGAATATAGTGAATACTAGCCTCTGCTAACATGAGATCTTTTTGAATAATAATTGAGTAAATCCATATTCTGGGTCATTGTTTAAGTGATTTTGTGTGTGCTAGGCTAACCACCGTTAGCAACAACAACAGGCAGATTTAGCTAGTGTTGCTAGGTTAAACTAAGCATTACCTCATTTTTGGCACCCAAACTTTTGCAACATTGTTCATGTTGCAAAAGGCCAAGTCGTTTATAGCTAACCTGCAGTATATTGACTAGTTGTGAGTAATCTGACCATTAAAAAGTATTTAACCAGCCACGTGTCATGCTTGCGTCAGACGCGGTGCACCAGAAGTGTTAGCGAAACAGAGCCATGCTGCTTCTTTAGCTAGCCACTAAGCTACAATACAGTAGTTCACATTTATCCAGGAAATAAGATGTTCCTTTACATCTGTCAATGGGTACAGATGAGCCTTCAACAATTTACATCAGTATATTTGAATCATTGTGAAAACTCTGTATCATTCACATGAATTATACTCAGAAAAATCACCAGTGTTGCATTAAATAACTTGGATATATGTTAAGGTTTCATTTATTTATACAACCTTTTTTTTAAGGAAATTTACTTTGATCTCCTGACATAATTCAACTGCAGAACATGAAAAAACATGTCTGAATGTTTTATGATTTATTTGTTTATTTGAGTGGGACAGTATGTATTAATGTACAGCCAAAGTTGTAAATACACTGGATTTAGCTAAACGCTAATTTCCATCCATAGACCCATGGTGCAGGGACGAAATAAACGAAACCTTAACATATTATTGAAAAAGAAGACAAAATGAACTTGCTGGAATTATTACGCGGAAGTCGGGGACACATCAAAGCGCTCAGCCTTTGAAGAACAAAATGTTTATATACTGTTTTACGCCTCTTTTTGATGTCAATTTAACACTTTTGAAAGTTTAAAATTACATTGAGCCAAAGTTAGTTTTTTTTTTTTTTAACTACTGCTAACTAACACTTTATAGAATGAAGTTACTGAAACTACTTAGCGTTAGTGTACACCACATGTGTTTGGGTCAAAATGTTAAAGGCAGGCTCAGTTTATCACTGGGAATGTAACAATGTTCATTTCATTTCCACCAATGCTGTCATCATTTACTCCCTAAAGGCATTTAGAGTAAATTTAATGACACATCGTGACTTTTTTACTCTAACGTTAACACTGGTGATTTTGCTGTGTCGTAGTCTAATACAGGGGTTCTCAACCTCTGGGTAAAGACCCCATTTGGGGTCATGAGACACTGGGAGGGGGTCGCCAGATGCCTTTAAGAAACTAAGAATATTTTCCAAACAATTCGAACCAATGTTTGTTTATTTTTACCCTTTTTCTGCAACTACACCAAACTTGCCATATTTTAACCAATTTTCTACTACTTTTCTCACCAACGCTAATGTTGCATATGTTGACCCATTTTTGTCTTTGTCTTTTCACCATATTTCATTCTTATTTTGGCAAACTTAACCACATTCATGATTTGTCCTGCCCATTATTTGCCAGTTAAAACCAATTGTTCCTACTTGTTAAATTACATTACTGACTTTATGGATGGACCCCAAAAATACCTCCCCTTTATTCCCCCTTATAGATGGTCCTGTCTCCACATGACTGTTCTTCAATGCTCATGTCTGTGTTCAACCACCTTCAGCTACAGTGGGGGTCCCTGCTCTCTGGAACCTGTATTTTGGGGGTCACGGACTGAAAAGGTTGAGAACCACTGGTCTAATATAGTCACAACTGGAGTTTAACATATGATGAAAGCCCCAAAGCAGGCCTGTCACCTCAGTTAAGCAACGTAACAAAAATGATATCAGGTTTTGGAGGGAGTTCTAAGAGGGTAACCATTGTATGCTTTGGATATAATCAATCATGATGAGCTTTGTCCGTGATTTTCTACCATTCCTCCTCTGCTGGTGAGGTAATGATCAGCTACTGTTTCTCAGGGAGGAAATCCCATTAACTCAGAGCTGACCATATTCTCTTTCAGATATTTTGCTTCTTATTCATTAAAAAAGCTCCAACCATGTTTAGTTATGGACACTCTTCTTTTTTTTTCACTGTGCATTGTGTTCAGCATATTTTGAAACAGATGTACATAAATGAGTGATTATTTCTTGTTGCAGAACAGACCACACTGACATTTATTCTTTTTCTTTTGTATTGTGTAAAAACAAATCCTTGTTTTTTTTTTTGTTGTTGTATTTTCCATCAAAAGAAAAGAAGGATGTTAGTACAGATTAAAGAGACTTAATACACAAATACTTTTTGTATTGATTGTTTTGGTATTATTTATTTGTACAGTTGAGACTCAGTTTTCCCTGCATTCCTTTACTAAACCCTATAAAGAAATGTTTATTACTTTATGTATGTTTTAATTTTTTCTACATTATGCTTTTGATAACTGTATTAAGGAAAAAGGGCGGGGCGTTGTTATCTAAAGTGGAAGGAATATCAATATCTGTCTATTTGTCTCTAGCTCTAGAATCCTGCTGCATTCTCCAAGAAAGTAGATCAAATATTATTTATCTTTATCTGTAAGAACAGGTGTCATTACCTGAAAGAAAGATATTCTGTAACTACCTTTCGGAACATTAAACAGTTCTTTTTCCACTTATTAGATGAAATACAGTTTTTATTGAAATGTAATCATAAAGTTGAAAAGCTTCCTGTCAAAATTTCCAACTTTTACAAGTGCTTCGCTGGCCTGGAAACTGATCTACAAACATAACTTTTCACCAACCGCCTGGTTTGTCAAGGTTTGGGTGGAGCTTGGAATTTCATTAGTTAAACAACTTGTTAATGATCGAGGACTTTTACTTTCTTATGAAGTGTTTTTGCTCAAATTTCCGTTGCCAGTTACCCCAAAGAATAATGCTATTGATTCACGACCACAACGTGTGCTGTAGCTTCTGCAGGGGAGCAGACATTACAAATTTTGAATGATCACCTTTAATTTGTGGTAAAGCGAAATTGTGTGATTTTATTCATTGTGCACCCACAATGCACGTCAGCCAGTCAAAAAGTGCTGACCAGCAGGAAAATGATGAGATGTAGTTCACCTCCTCTCCTGTAGAAGGCAGTACAACCATAGACATTATGAACGCAGACGCCGCATCGACTGCTGCCGCCCACTAGAGCGGTGTGCCTACAGGGCGGCCATCTTGGAACGGTGTCACTTGCTCCTGCAGTGCGTTACATCTGTAGAGGAATGATGTGTTTACACTATTAAAGTTGTCACAAATCGCTTAATTCTCAAGCAATTTAACGGGGTTTGCTTTTAACAAACGTCAGACATGATAGATAGATAGATAGATAGATAGATAGATAGATAGATAGATAGATAGATACACATAAATAAAACAAAGGGGAACCCAGAAAACGTTCAGATGTGTTCAGGTTTTTATTGACAACATTGCTTAAGGCTATACATTGCATTTGACAATTATTATTATTATATAATTGTACTACTACTGTATTATTGTTATTCCTCTTCCTATAATTATCATTACATTATCATATTATTGTATAATATTTTTTTATTTATATTTTATATTATAGTTACTGGTATTCTCATTGTATTATTATTATTATTGCTATATTATTATTATATAATTTTGTTATTTCTATTATTATTATTATTATTAATAATAATAATATCCCTTACATGTCCAAGCACCGGTGCCTCCATCTGCACAGTTCCAAGACGGCGGCGCTGTAGCCGAGTCTATTGTACAGCCTGCCGGAAATCTAAACGAAGAAGAAGAAACTACTGTTCCGCACGTGGGATCCCCTGTCAAGCATCAACATGGGTAAAAGAAGACAGAAAAACCAACTTTTCACTAACTTGTCAAAAAAACAGAAGAAGCACCTGAAGGAGTTTGGAGAGGAGCATCCGTTCCATGATATGTAAGTAGCACAGCCTCTCAGACAGGGACTAGCAGGCCATAGCAAGACTTTAGCCAGCTAGCCGTGAGACAGCTAACAGTAATACAGCTAACAGTAATACAGCTAGCAGTAATACAGCTAACAGTAATACAGCTAACAGTAATACAGCTAGCAGTAATACAGCTAACAGTAATACAGCTAACAGTAATACAGCTAGCAGTAATACAGCTAGCAGTAATACAGTTAGCAGTAATACAGTTAGCAGTAATACAGCTAGCAGTAATACAGCTAGCCGTGAGACAGCTAACAGTAATACAGCTAGCAGTAATACAGCTAGCCGTGAGACAGCTAGCAGTAATACATGTAATTATTTAAACTAAAAGTGTATTTAAGAGGCACAAAATACTGTTTTGTTCCACTTATTTACAAAGTTAGATTCTTTAAAATGTGTGTTAACACTCATTCATTCCATCATTGTTGTTTTTTAACAGTATTCTGAGCCTAATATTGTAGCTGGATGAAGGATGTACTTTTATTCATAAAGAGAACCAATACTTGAGCCAAACAGATCAACTGATCTAAGCAATAAGTGACAGATAGAATGTTCACCTAAATTTATCTGATTTCTTTACCAAATTGTATTAAATGTAGATTAATTTTGTGGAATAATTTGAGAAAAATTGAAGGGTTTTTTTTACCCAAAAGTTTAAGAGGGTAATGTAATTAAAAAAATAAAATGGAAGTACCAAAATAATATATATATATATATGGCCTTAACATGAATTTAATGGTTTTAACATGTAGTTTTTATGACATTTCCCTTAAACATTGATATTTGATCCCATATAAACACTATTTACATATAGTCACTAAACTTTATTTGTTCAGCTACATGTTTCAAATCTATTTTCTCGTTTCTTATTCACCTGCAACTTCAGGTCAAGCCTGGAGATCCTGGAGCTCAACAGACGACTGTTGCAGAATCCTTCTCAAAAATATTGTGAAACTTGTAAAATCGTTATTTCTCAGATGATAATCATACCAAGAACATCTGTAATAGTGACCTTCCTACGGGTGTCTGACTTAGCGCTGCTCTGCCCTCACTCACTCCCTCTTTCTCACCTTACAGAGAAGCACAAGATAAGATAACAGCTGCCTGTTGAAAACACAATGCAGATGTTGGTTACCGTCTGTAGAACTCCCTTAGTGATGAGTGCTCAGAGAGACGGTGCTGAAACAATACATTTATTTGTCTTCTGTAACATCACAAACTCACTGTTTGAGTCTCAGCGCTGCAGCTTTCTAACAGTAAGATTGATCCATGTGACCTAGAACTGCCCTGAAGAATCTACACTACAGTGTGGAGATACACAGTCCATCCCAATGAGGGAAAAAACCAAAGATAACACATTATTATTATTGTGTTGCTGGTGATCAATAAAAAAGGCCTTTGTAGCATTTATTTTTTATTTTTACTATGGTCTTTTACCCAGTATTGTTTTTCTCCTAAAATTTTGGTCCATAGTGCCCAGCCTAAATTCATTTTTCTTTGATTTAACTTGTCAAAATCTGCTGTCATACGTTGCCAATTAATGCATTTTTAATTTTTTGTTTAACATATTCTTGTTTCTAGTGTTGCTGAAATGCCCGAGAAAACTGAAATAGTAAAATTGGTAAGTGCCGAGTTTGTTTCTATGGTAACTATGAATAGCCTCCCGTTTAATCACATGTATCTGACAGAAGCTTCTTGCTATCCTCATGCCTTTCGTGGTCATTTCTCATTGTAGCCACCAAGTCCAGAAGCATCAGATTCAGAACCAGGCATGACAGACGAAGAGGAAGCCAACGACGATGATGAACAGCAGAAAACGGCTTTTCAGAAACTTCTTTCAACTCTCAGTGACTCCCAAGGCACCTTACATAGCGAAGACGAGAAAAGCAGTGAGGAGGAAGAGGAGCTCTTAGATGAAGGTTAGCAGACCATCTCCTATAACAGTACTCACCTTGTTGTGGTTTCCTGGACTTCTGGTTGGATTGTTTCCACATGTAGATAGCGGTGGTGCCATGCAGGGTGAAAGCGGTAGTGATGATGAGGAACCAGCAGACAAAGCTGTGTTGACGGTGGGTGAGGAAGAGGAGCAGAGAGTAGCAGGAGATGAAGAATTTGTAGACAAGAAGCACGAGTCCGAGTTCTGTCTGGAGACCAACTTCATGGAGGAACAGGAGGACAAGAGCTCTGCAGGACTTGATGACACCAAAGGTACGCAGGCGGAGAGGGTTTGTAGCAACTGAGGACTTGATTTGAGGGTTGATGGTTGTATTCTCTCGTAGACATGTTCATCCAGCACTTGGACTCAGAGATCGATGACAAGGATGTAGAGAGAATAAATTCTGGCTGCAGATCCAAGACTCGGATATCGGTAATAATACCTTTCACTTTCTGTGAAACTAGGGCTGGGCAAAAAAAAAAATTTAATTCATTCTTAAAACTTTTTTTCCCCCCACCATAATTGTCATGTTATGTTATAAAATATGTAGTTATCGGATTTCTTAATCAGAAAATTTAAGCTACTGTGAAGTTGCTGTTACACTTTAGCTTAAACCTGATTAAAGCTTGAAATTGTTGAATGACAGGATTGTTTTATGCATTTTAACTATTGAGGAAAATAACAGCAATAAATTTGCACTTTTGACAATATATCTGATGTCTGCAGTCATTTTTAAGTGCATTGAAAAAAAAAAAAAAAAAAATCAGATCAAAACTCAAATTTTTCTTAAAAAAATCTGAGATTTTTATTTAGGCAAAATCGCCCAGCCCTATGTGACAGTCTTTTTCACCTGAACCCCTTCTGATCACTCTCCTCTGTTGTCTGTGTGTCTCACTCAGTGGCCCAAGCTGGGATCTCTTCTCTGCACTAACCCTCTGGAGAACTTTGGACGTGTTGGCTCACCCAAAGACACCAATGTCCCACATTTTCATAAACTGTTGGAGAGAACTGGAACGGATCTGAACCAGGACGTGGACGATGTCAGCCCTTTGCAGGAGGAGCTACTGGCCCTCATGGGTTCCTACAAGGACCTGTTCCACCCAGAGACATGTCCTCTAAAGCAGGGCCCACAGGTACGCAGAGCCTACTGCCTCCATGTCCTCAACCATGTGCTCAAAGCCAACTCCAGAGTCCTTTCCCACAATGCCCTGCTCAGAGAACAGAAGGCTCAGGCTAAAGCTGGAGCTGAACCTCAGGCTGAACCTAGAGACCAAGGACTGACACGACCAAAGGTAAACAGACAGTTTCTATTCCTCTGCTATTCTTTATTAGAATATATGACATTATTTTACATTGAACATAGATAGTGGCATTGTTGAGATGATGTCAAAGCATTTTAATTTCTCTAATTTAAATTTGTTTATCTTTTATATTATAAAGCCTAATAATCTGATAATAATAAGTACATCTGAGTGATATTGAAACGTACTTCCAGGTGACTTGTCAATGTTTTTTTTGTTATATAGTTAATATTTTGGATCAGTTACAGTTGAAGTGGATAATACTTTGTCTTTAACCTGTCACGTGGTGTTAGGGGAGATGCATGTAGCTGCAGATAACCAGTGTCTTTAAAGTTTAAAAGCTGGTCAAATGGACAATGGGAGTACTGGCCTAGTGATCAGAAGAGAGGACTGGACTTTGTGTGTTCAAATCCAGCAGAGTAAGCATGGCCACCACTATATATATATATATATATATATATATATATATATACAGTTGTGTGCGAAAGTCAGGGCACCCCTTTAAAAACGGCATATTTTATATATTTAAAAAGTTATATTCATATTTACTGTCTCTCTGGTATATGTGAAAAAAAGACAATATTGTCAGGAAACATTAATGCATAGTTACATTTTATTTTATAAATTGAACAAAATTACAAAAATGAAAAACATAATTTTGGCATGTGCAAAAGTCGGGGCACCCTGAGAGTTTCAAAGTGTCAGATTCTTTTTACAAGCTCAGACCTCTACCAGCTCATTGGTCCTGAAGCATGTGTCAACAATTGTCATTAGGGAGTGCCAGCTGGTGCCAATTTGAGGGTTTCTTAAATACGGCGACTCCACAAACCTTGTACAAACACTCAGCAACCATGGGTTCCTCTAAGAAGCTGTGTAAGACAGAAAAAATGAAAGTAATTGATGCCCACAATGCCGGGGAGGGCTACAAGAAGATAGCAAAGCGTTTTCAGCTTGCAGTTTCCACAGTGCGAGGCATATTTAAGAGATGGCAGGTGAGGGGAACTGTGGAGGTCAAGAAGAGATCTGGAAGACCAAGGAAACTCTCGGAGAGAACAGCTCGTAGTCTGGTCAGAAAGGTAAACCAAAACCCACATTTGACTTCAAAAGACCTCCAGGAAGATTTAGCAGACTCAGGAGTGGTGGTGCACCCTTCCACTGTGCGCCGATACTTGCACAAACAAGACCTTCATGGAAGAGTCTGTAGAAAAAAACCTTATCTACGACCTCATCATAAAATACAACGTCAAAAATATGCAACAGAACATCTACAGAAGCCTGATGACTTTTGGAAACAAGTGCTGTGGACTGATGAAGTTAAAATAGAACTCTTTGGCCACAATAAGCAAAGGTATGTTTGGAGAAAAAAAGGAGCAGCATTTCATGAAAAGAACACCTTGCCAACTGTTAAATATGGGGGTGGATCCATCATGCTTTGGGGTTGTGTTGCAGCCAGTGGGACAGAAAACATTGCTCGGGTGGAGGGAAGAATGGATTCAATTAAATACCAGCAAATTCTGGAGGCAAATATCACAGCATCTGTAAAAAAGCTAAAGCTGAAAAGAGGATGGCTTCTACAACAGGATAATGATCCTAAACATACCTCCAAATCCACCATGGACTACTTCAAGAAACGCAAGCTGAAGGTTTTGGAATGGCCTTCACAGTCTCCCGACTTAAACATTATTGAAAATCTGTGGGTAGATCTTAAAAGAGCTGTGTATGCAAGACGTCCTAGGAATATTGCAGAACTGGAAGCCTTTTGCAAGGAAGAATGGGGAAAAATCCCAAATAATAGAATCCAGAGACTTGTTGTTGGCTATAAGAAGCGTTTACAAGCTGTGATATCTGCCAGAGGGGGTGTTACTAAGTACTGAAGGTACTGATGCTGTAGGGTGCCCTGACTTTTGCACATGCCAAAATTATGTTTTTTCATTTTTGTAATTTTGTTCAATTTATAAAATAAAATGTCACTATGCATTAATGTTTCCTGACAATATTGTCTTTTTTTCACATATACCAGAGAGACAGTAAATATGAATATAACTTTTTAAATATATAAAATATGCTGTTTTTAAAGGGGTGCCCTGACTTTCGCACACAACTGTATATATATATATATATTGGTCCATGAGCAATACTCTTAACCCCCAAACTTTCTCCCTGGGTGCCTCCAATTGGACAGCCCACTGCTACGCTGCAGGAAACATCAGTGAAAATCTGGAGATCGATAGATCTGTCACATTTCACTAAGAAGATGGTAATATTATTATTATGAAAGGTAAAATTGAAATGATTTACAAGGATCACATTTTGATTGAGAGTCTATAGCATCTCAGAAGCTGCAGCTTCCAAGATGCTGTAGACCCTTGGACCAAGAGTCTCTCCTTTGGACTAAAAGTGGTCCAAGGGAGAGAAATATTAAACTCCAAAAAAAATGGTAAAGTACCATTGACTGGACAAACATCTGGAGCTCAAATTCCTGATGTTTAACTGGTTCTAATTTACAAATGTTTGACCACACCATGCATTAAGTACATCATATATAGTAGTGTGTATATATATATATATATAGGCAGGGATGTCTGGGGGAGGATATTATTATGTGACTATCATTAAAAGTCAAATTTTTCTATTAGCTTTGTCTGCTAGCACTGCGCAGAATAGCTGCATCTTAACCGAACAGTACCAGACAGCATTCTCCAGAGGACTACTAAGAGACCAAGCACCCATACTACTGCTATTAGGAGTGACGATGTATCGCAATATCTTTTCGTAAATTTTTCTTTAATATATATATGTATTTTTTTTTTTCAAAACCTTTTCTGCTTTTTCACTAAAATGTGCAGGTACGTCTTCACATAAATTTTGTCACTGTTTGTTGAAGGAAACAATATATTGTTTACTGGAATATTGCACTATAATGATGTCATTGGTAAAAAAGACCCTATTTATTGTTTGCATGAAGCACTATTGGAGATATTTATTAGTTTACGTTGATATGTTGACACTTATTTACAGAAATGTTGCACTAAAATAGTGTCACTGTTCATAGGACACTTTTTCAATTTATTGTCTTTCAGAGATGAAATAAAAATGTTATTTTTTCACTTAATCCTTTTTTTTCTTGTTGTGTCAGATTATCGTAGATTGATTTCTGACCAATATATCAATAATTGCAGTATCGTCATATTGTAAGATAATGGTTATTGTGAGCTGTGTATTGCGTATCGTGAGGTACCCAGAGGTTCCCACCCCTACTACTGCTATACTATAAGTTGGTACATTTTTCACTGGAAAGAGGTAAACTGATAATGATGCTCAATTCTTTGTCATCATTACCATGGATACCAGATTTCGTCATGCAAACAAAAACTAGGTGAGAAAATACATCATGCTATGAAAAGTGCTACAAAATTCAGCTATAATCTGGTGCAGAACATATCTGTCTTTGAGCTTAATGTCTCTGTGCACTGTTCCTTCAATAAATACTACTACTACTAATAAACAGAAGAAAATCCACAATTACACTAATATAGCCACCATATAGCATAATTTTTGCTATTTTTTTTAAAGTTTTATCCTTCTACTTTTTTTTTTTAAGCCTACTATTGTTTTTTCTGGACATGTCTGTATAGGGCTGGGACTTTAACTCATCAATTACGATTAATTAAATTACAGAAAAATAATACACTAAAAAAGAATAATACCATTATTTTATTTTTTTGCAGTCCAAACAGCACATAATCTTTCTGATTTCATGAGTTCCTGGTATACCCATAATACTGATGCACAGACTACAATCAGGAGAAGTCGTTGTGCTTCGTGGAGTGTGCATATTGAGTAGTTTACATTTCAAATAAATTCACCAGCTTCATCAGTTGGTGTCTTTGTCATGCCACAAATATTCTATTTTGCACTGTTGTCCACTTCTCTGGAATGTTCTGGACTAAGCAGAACGCTGACGGTCAGGATCAGACTTCATTGTGATAAAGCAGAGAAGTTGCTCTTCATCAAAAACTTACATGCACTTTATGTTATGATGAGAGGATATATTTAATTGAATAATCTTTCAACAGCTCAGTCAGTTACAGGCCTGTACATTATTATTTAATGTATGAGTTAAAGATCTTACTTTTTATTTTATTTTATTTGTTGGAGTGTCACTGCTAAATAAATATTTTCATATAATTGTAATTGATTTATTCTTTGAAGAAATAATATACATTTATACAATTACACTGCATTAATATTAGTGAGTTAGTACACATTCATATTGCCATAAATTTGATTATACTAATGTTTGGCATTATCATTTCTTTCGGTGTTTTGGTTTTCGGCCTTGGTTTTTTTGGTTTCAGCCAAGAATTTTGATTCTTTACACAGAATTCCTCTTGAGACTCCATCATTCCTTATGACTGAAATTATTTTGTCAGGTCCTGATCCTTGTCCCGTTCCGTGGCGCTGCACTACAAGTAATCCACACTCTGATCAGCCTGCTGGAGAGCAAAGGGAAGAAGATCATTGTCAGCAACAAGAAGAAGTTCAAAGAAGAGTTTGGTGAAGAGGCAGACAATAAACCGAGTAACCTTCAGCGGCCAGATGATTACCACGCCATCTTCTCAGGGAACGTGGATGATCACTTCAGGATAGGTACAGCGAAAATGAGCTTTAGATTATTTTGAAGTGCTTTTCAATGATCTTTGGTTTTTGTCATCGTCCTCTGCAGGCATGTCCATCATCAAGAGCAGCTTGCGTCTCTACGCCCCATTCTATTCCTCTGATATCATCATAGCGTCTCCACTGGGCCTTCGCACAGTGCTGGGAGCAGATGGAGAGAGCAAGAGAGACTTTGACTTCCTGTCCTCCATTGAGCTGCTGGTGATGGACCAGGCAGATGTTTTCTTAATGCAGAACTGGGAACACGTTTTGGTGAGAACACGTGTGCTGGTATCCTCCGTTGAGAGACATGTAACGCCATCGTTTTTATTTTGTGAAAACAACGTTTATTCACAACAGGTTTTTTATAAGATCAATTCATTCATTATTCAGCCACAACCTTATTTCTGCTGACAGTTGAAATGAAAAATATTACTTTTTCATGTCACCAATTCATGGTTGTGTAGTTTTTCTTTCACAGATCATATTTTTCACTAGTTTGTATTATTTCATCAGCACGTGATGAAGCACATGAACCTGCAGCCGCTGGACTCCCATGGTGTTGACTTCTCCAGGGTCCGCATGTGGAACCTCAACAACTGGGCCAGGCATTACAGGCAGACGCTGGTGTTCAGCTCCATCCAGGATCCCCAGATCAACAACATCCTAAGCAAGCACTGCGTCAACTACAGAGGACAGGTCTGCTCTAGAAGCTTACTCAGCAAAACATCCCACTCAGCATATTATTCAAGGTTCTCATCAGTGCTGTTGGGGGGAGGGGCCCCCTAAGTTGAGATTTCAGCAACGTAGGGGGATTTCCTTCTTTAATTCGTACTGTTGTAATAATTGTTGCACACTTGGGCACAAAAGGGACTTCCAGGCGTGCACGGGTTGTTAAAACTCTCTTTTTAATCTGAAGACCAAAAGGGCCCCTTAGCTTCCCCCGATGCTGCCTGTCTGCATCCTCCACTTACATAACCGTAATTACTGTCCAATATAAACAATGCTTCAATCGGACGTAGCGTGTAGCGGCATATGAAGCTGCTCGTCATGTTTTTAACAATTGATCATTCTATATGCGCGTGCACGGATGTGAAAACCTTCGGGTTAGAATGATTTCAGGCTTAAAGAGACATCGGCTTCATTCTGGTTGGACGGGTTTGGGCTGGGTCTTCTATTTTCTGCCCGATTAAAGCTCTACGTTGTGCATCCTCGGTGTGTGCGTGTGTGTGTTTCAATATTACTGTAGGTCCCACATAACACCTCATTTAATTTTGAAAATCGCGTCTTGGAATCAGTCTTTTGTACAAAATGTTATTTTTTGTCTCTCCAGTGTATGAGTATTTATTAGTGAAGGATCTATACCAAGCATGACTTAGTCTAACTACATTCATCATGACCCTTCACCCATTCAACAAATAACGTTTAGCTTTAAAGTAAGGCTGGAACAAAGATTAAAAATAGACAAAAAAAAAGACCAACTTTAGCTTTACTAAACTAAATTTGGCCCTCAGAGATTTATACATTTCAAAATATTTCACGTCAGGGGTGCTTACTCGCGTGTCATGCGATTCCCCCTATGCTGTGAAACATTCCTGGTGAGAACCCTGTTATTAGCAGGGATATTTTATGTGTTGTGTATTTTTACACTCACCAAGGTCCTCATGTACAAAAGGTATACACGCACAAAAACCTGCGTATGTCAAAATCCACGGCTAAATCCGGATGTATCAAAACTGGAGTGAGTGTGGAAATGTGTGCTTCAGGTGGCGTACGTACATTTCTACAAAGTTAATGCTTTAAATTCTAAGGAGACGGGATAAGCCTTTTCGACGTATAAGCCTTTTCACACTCTGGAACTGCGCATGCGTGACCTTGGGGGGGTCATAGATCGAGAGGGATAAAAACATCAACAAGCTTGGTCGGTCTTTTGATTTTCCAACTTAACAGTGTGTGTAATGTTATTCCAGAGATCTTAAGTGTTTTAATAGTGTTCATATTATTCATATTACACATATTCAGACTCGAGAGGAAACCAGGGTTTTCCACTGATGCCACTTTCAGCCGATCCGAGCACTTTTAAATACCGATGGGAGCTGCTCAGCAGCAGTATGGAAGCAAAGGCAGTCTGCTCGCTTCCACACAGGTGACCTCTGGTGAATGAAAACACTGATTACCTGGTTCTCTAGCGGTAGCAATTCAGACTCTAATGATGCACATCTCTGAGCACTTTTGTGAAATCGATGGGAGAAGCAGTTTCAAAGCGAGAGAGCTCCCTTGCTTCCACACTTCTCCTCCCATTGATGGGACTTGGTCTTTGGGTCTCCAGTGGACGCACTTTGGACTCTACCCAGGAATGATGCACATATTCAGACTTGGGTGGGCAATGTGTTTCCGCTGATCCAAGCACTTTTGTAAAACCGATGTTGGAAACAGTTTCAAAGCAACAGAAAGGACAGTGTGAGTTCTAACTTTGAAAAGGTAAATCTACGAGGTCCACCATTCACTAACCAGGTCCATAATTATTTTTATTAAGCTATTATTTTAATTAAATGTATATATTTGAAGAAAGTGCGCAAGATGGACTAGTCAATAAGTGAAACAGCACTGATCATCTGAATGCTCACTTTTTGAAAAAGCAGCAAAAAGCTGAATTTTCAGCTCATGTACAGCATTAGCTTTAGCAGCTAACTCAAAATTTCTGGCTTGGAGACTGATACCATGTTTCCATGAAAAATCTTTCAAGGAATCAACGCTCAAATGGGAAAAATAATCTAAATCTCTGTCAGGACTCGCTGTTAGCTATGGTGAGTTTATCCCTCTCGACCTTTGACCTCATGCGCGAGAACTGAACGAGAGTGAGATTTCGGAGTGTGAAAAGGGTTATAGTTAAACAGACTTCACTTATACAGCAGTTTAGTCCCAAGGTGTTTGACACTGAATCACATTTACCTTTTACATATTCAGCTACAGCCCGTTTAATGCCCCTATTGACAGCGTGGCCAATATTAAGCCTTCAGATCGTTTCTGATTCACTCCAAAAAAGAAGGGTTGCCTGTTATATTGCTCTGTTCCTGTCCAATATTGTTGCTCAGGGACATATTTTGCAATTATTATTAGTCATAGTACTATAGCATTTTCCATCTCTTCCTTAGTCCGTTTCCCACGTCTTAACCCTAACCTACATACAGTCAACTGTTCAGCAAACTGTGTGTGTCTATATTAATACAAATATCTTCATCGTTGAATAATCTCCATCATACATGTTACTGTTGATCTAATCATTTTATAAATCTCTTCTTTCCTGTGTTACTGTTGGTAAGAGCAGCAGCTTGTTCTGATCACGCTGAGGAGAATCCCGGTGCCGCTCTCATTTTAACAACATTTACATATGTAAATGTGGGCGTGTACAGGGAGGGGGCACGTGTGCTCACATTCACGCCAATTTGGACGTTCAAAGGAAAGGTGCTTGGATCCAGTCGTACGCACATATCCATACATCTGAGTTTTTACGATCGTACACCTGTCTCTGGATTGAGACGTACGTTTTTTTCGCGCCATTTTTCACGCAAGTCTTTGTACATGAGACCTCAGCTCTGTGATTCATTGGACCTTTGGATATTAGATGTAACCAACACATGATAAACTGAGTCAGTTTCAGGGTCAGACATACTACCCGTATTAGTAGGTAACAGGTCAGCCAAGCCTGCTACTGGTGCAGTGTTAGTTTTTTCGTAATGAACTTATCAGTTGTAGGATCAGAATGTGGTGGGTCACAAGGTCAGTGTGAAAGCACCATACTCGGATTGCACATTTTTCCAGTTTATATATATATATATATTTCATAAGCAGCAGCATGTTCTGGGTGATTTGTTCATTTGTTTGCTTTCTCTTTTCATTTCCATTACAGGTCACTGTTAAGAACATGCCCAAAACGGGCTCCATCTGCCAGGTCCTTGTTCAGCTGCCCCATGTCTTTCAGATGTTCTCTTCTGTCACCTTAATGGATCAAGATGCTCGGTAAGAGACCTCCAAAATAATGAGTCTTAGCTTTGATATCCATTTGCTTACTTCATTTATTATTGGCTCTGATCAACAATAGGAACAGGAACACATAGGAAGAACTAGTCTTAACTACTGTTTTCTTTACTCAATGATGACATTGCAGTCAGAAAGTGATGGTCACAATTAGGGATGTAATGATTAATTGTAAGGCAGTTAAAAATCTATTCATAGGTATCACGATTCACATCGATACTGTGAAAATTGAATCGCAGTACTTTTTTCAACCGCTATCCAGAAGTGTTGGTGGTGGGCGGAATCTGCTAATACTTACTTTCTGGCCGCCTTCTACTTTTAAACATGTTTATAAATGATTCCTTACCCCTTTAGCACCTAAAAATATCTGTAATATTACGTGAATATCTGTAAAAGTCACGTTTTTCTATTAGCTCTGTCTGCTAGCATAGCATCTCTTCTTCACTGCAAGATATCTGCATGCCAACCACTGAGTTACCAGCGCCCTCTGCTGGTCCAAACAAATATCTGACCTAAATACAGTGAAATGACTGTTTTTTTTAATGTCCAATTGTTAAGGCACAAGATACATTTTCAGTTGCACTTTTAAAAAGAAAAAGAACTATTATGCAGTTTTGCATTGTTTACTATAGAACCAGAATTTAAATGAATAGGCTTCTTCTTCATTTGTATTATTCCTTTATTTCCTTCAAGATTTATTTTTAGTTAAATTGCATTGTTTTGAATAGTTTATTAAGGGATTCTTTTGACAATGAAAAATGAAAGGAAAACAGTACAGTTTTTATAGTTTTTCCCCCCAAAAAATAAAGGAATATTTTTCAGTCATCATTTTTTTACAGTCCCATTTTGTAAAATAAATCGTGGGAGAATCGTATCGTGAACCCAGTATCGTGAATCGAATCGTATCTGGAGTTGAGTGAATCGTTAAATCCCTAGTCACAATCAGTTTGTTTTATATTAAAGCGGATGTATTAATTAAGGAAAACATTGCTCCAGGATCTCATAAGGGAATAAATATGCTTGCCCTCACTTTCTAAAACCACAGTGATCTATGTGGAAGTGTTGTCACAGTGGAAGCTTTAGGTTGCATTATCTCACAAAGCAGGAAGGATTCAGGAATGCTTCTATGGAACTCAACAATTCAAGCAAGGGTTGCTGACCTTCAGCATCAAATAAAAACCATTTACTGCAGCCATCAAACAAACAGAAGCCTGAGAGCCACAGATGTTTCACTCATGATTAAATCAATAATAAAACAGACACGTTATATGTGCATGCGTTGGCGAAATAAAGACCAAGTCAGCATTTCATTGTTTTTGAAAAACATGTTAGATGAAGTTCTAAAAGCACCGCATGCTTCAAATAACAGTATCAGAGGTTTGAAAACAGTAAACTTTGTCTTTGAAAACGGCTTATTTTTGTGCCGAGCCGCTTCCTTGTTTGGGGGTGTGGATTCTCACAGCTGATCAATATACCGATTGTTGTTTGCTATCCAATAAACTGCATGTTAAAGGAGACATATGCATTTAAGTCCTTCCTTTTTACATATAAATCATGCAGTTGTGGTCTATATAAAGCAGAACTGCAATGCTTGGGTCTGAATTCCTCATTATTATAGCTCCACCCCTTTTCTACCCCTTTTCTGATGTGCTTCTGAGAGCAACTCATTTTGGTGCTGTCTCTTTAAATGCAAATGAGACACTTCATACCCCGCCCCTCTCCAGGTTGCAGAGGTGACACTCGGTTCAACTCCACCCTGTTAGGCCATTTTTGTAGTTTGATAGAAGAGATACGATTATTTAGCGGTGCTGAAAATGTTTATTCACCCGTTATTTACAAAATGTCAACAACAGAAGACTTGTCCATCCAGCCTTACATGTTTGAGTCAGTCTGACCTGTCGGAGTGAGATGAAAATGAAGATGATGAACCTGCAGAACCTTAACAAGTGAGCTAACACAAGCACTGAGCTAACGCTAGCCCCGAGCTAACGCTAGCACCAAGCTAACGTCACAAAATGCATTTTAATAGTCTTTTTGGAGACAAAAACGGCAAAATGAAATGACTAATGAAAACTTTAGACTTAAATTAAATCACGTAGGCCATATCATCAAGGATCTAAAACGAGCACACAGCGCTAACATATGAAGACGGTGCAACTGCGTCTTATCACGCTTTTTAGCATTATTTACAGCTTACCGAAGTGCTCTGTTCGTTGTCTCCAAAGATAGAAGGAATTGAACCCTCAATCAGACAAAGTCTTTTGGCAAATCCTTCTTTATACTGGTGGAGGTTGCTAAAGCAGTCATCCTTGAAGTGCTTCACACACAAAAATGACCTTACCCACAGATGTGGGTACATTTCTATAAAAAATGAAACTCAACCAGGCACTTTGAAAAGGTTCTGATGCTGGGAGACGGTGTAATGAAGCGTGTGGGTTACTACATCCAACAACTGAACATTTTGACTTATCCTCTCGTAACTTCGGCATCCTTGAGCTTGGACTACAAAATGAAAGCGCGAAATAAAAATGGCGGATTGCTCGAAGTGTTGGGCCTGGAGTCGATGTCCTAATTTGTCAGTTCCGCTGCAAATACTGTGACGTTATTGTTCAAAAAATGTAATAGAGAATAGAAAAATTGAAACAGATTGAAAAATATGAGCAAAACAGAATATAAAGATATCTACGGAGCACCTGAAGAGATTAATTTGAACTTTTCTGTACTTCTAAACACTCTAAATATACAACAAAATGCATTTAAGGGCTAAAAAAGTGGATTTAGCATGATATGTCCCCTTTAAAGTAAAACACATGGGTACTTAAAGAGTAACTAAACCCCTGCTCTCTGCTGACCTGCCACTAGGGGGGAAATTCAAAATCTGCCTTGATTATGGGCGTTACTACTGTAGCAGTAAGACACGCCCAGTCAGGCAGCGCTGTAGTGACATCTGTGATCAAATACTACATTAACACACACACAATCCCCACGTGAAGCTGCACCAGCACACACAATTCTATCACCGCTTACACACACACACACAGTAAGACGCACACATGCAGAGACAGACATGAATACACATGATGTGTCCGTACTTACACACGTGATGTGTCCGTGCTTGCACACGTGATGCGTCCGTACTTACACACGTGATGCGTCCGTGCTTGCACACGTGATGCGTCCGTGCTTGCACACGTGATGCGTCCGTGCTTGCACACGTGACGCGTCCGTGCTTACACACGTGACGCGTCCGTACTTACACACGTGACGCGTCCGTACTTACACACGTGATGTGTCTGTACTTACACACATAGCTTGATGAACCCTCTGATTAGCACAAAATCTGCTCTTTATAGAAACACGGAGTCAAAACATAACTGCTGAAGAGAAGAGTTCATTAAAACTGTCAATCAATGGTCACTGGGGGCTATGATTGGAGGAAAACCCTCCTCCCAGCTTTTATAGGAGGGGCGGGGCCAACAGTGAAAGTTGATGACTCATGATAATCCACATAATCTGTCTCAGCCAATAGCAAAATTCAGTTGTAATAGTCAGTGTTCAACCCTTAGAGGGCAGTAACTCTGACATTTTACAACTAATAATGCAAAATTAAAATACTTTTACTAAAATGTTAAAAGTTGAACTCAGAAACAGCACTACTTAATACCCAAATACAAATGTATTCAGCAGAAAAAAGTTGGGTTGGGGTTTAGTTACTTTTTAAGCATTTATTCTCATTATGATTCCCTGAACATTTTTACTATCTCACCCTGTGACTCTCTTCTTCAGAGACCATCGGGCAACGGGGGGTGTGGCCAACCTCAAAGCGATCAGCAAATGCCTCTGAGGCAGACTGACATTTGGCAGTCGAAACATGTCAGGACATCAAAATAAATTTCCTGATTTGCGATCTGACGATATTAGATCGTTAAGGATTACAACATGACAACAATCTCCCAAATCACGGAGATCGTAGAACCGTCTATAGTTCACATTTTAACCCTTGCGGTGCCATGTCTGCATCATATGTCTGTGGTCCATACACAGAACATCCAATGGTTTTTTTCTCTGCCAAATCACACCATTTGCTTGTCAGCATTACAGACATTACAGATTATTAAGCGCAAAAACAGGGCAGAAGTACACTTCGCTCCCCCTCCCCCCCAGTGCACGGACACAGAGTTAGCTGTGCTGCTTCCTCTGTGTTAGAGACTGTCTGTCAGAGGCTCAGTGCAGATGTCTGTCTGTCTGTTAAACTTTATCAGTTCTGAGTGTTGAAACACTGAGAGATGTTTGAGGAAACACTGCATGTGTTTCTCTTCTATAATTAACTCTGTCGCTGCGCTGTAGCAGAGATCAGCTGCTGCTTAAGCTAGCAGGGATGTTTCCGTATTCTTAAAGAGACAGTGTCCTGAATGTGATTTACTTTAAAAACTACTTTCAACAACCCAGAGCTGCCCTGAAAAAAGCAACATTACATAATTTAATCACATGAAGGAAAAAGTAAAAAGTGACACAGAATGTTGTTATTGAGCTGCTAGTGATTAATAAAAGGGTCTTTGTGGCATTTTTCTCCACTGACTTTGACCCATTACTGATTTTCCTATAAAACTATTGAATAAATAAATAAAATAAATGGAGTTCATGTCACCTATTGTCATTTTGAGGAAAAATATAGAGATAGGAATATTGGTTCATATCACCAAGGCCTAATGTAAACAAAGCTGTAACGTTTTATCTTGTAAAGCAGTGAATTTCAACTGGTGGGTCGGGACCCAAAAATGGGTCGCGGACCTGTACTGGGTGGGTCGCGGACAGCTGGTCAAAAATAAATAAATGTTTAAAGTCTCTCAGGTTGGGTTGGACTTGTCTTTTATTTTGAAATAAACTTTTCTTTTGACAGGGCTGTTGTGAAATGCTTGTTGCACAGGCAAATATATAGATTTATGTTTAAAAAAAAAAAAGATTCTTTGGATTAATAGGATTAAATTTGGTTGGATGAACTGTTAAAAAATTTAAAAAGTGGGTGGCGATTTAATGACGGTGGCAAAATTGGGTCGCAGGGTGAGACCAGTTGAGAAACACTGTTGTAAAGGCTATGATTGTCTAAACTGTGTGAAATGAGGCGTTCAAACACTGCTTAAAGTAGGATTTTATTAATATGAGTGTGTTACCTCAATAACAAATAGAAATCACTAGACTGATATGCTGCTTTGTTATGTTGTGTTGCTAATGCTAATGCGACACCACTTTAGTCAGACAAAGTAAAGATACTGTGTGACTAAAATACAATTTAAAAAAAAACAAGATAATTACTTTGTCCTAAATTATCTTTTATTCCCTTTTTCCATTTAGGGCGATGATTTTAAGAAGGTGATTTGGTTTGTTTTATTGGTAAATAACTTTAAAATAGTCTAAATGATTTGGATAAAGAAATTGTGATAAAATTGTGATCGTGATTTCACAAAGAAAAGCTTGTGATATGATATTTTTCCCATATCGCCCACCCCTACTTTACCATATTATTTTAGAAAAGACGAAATGAATTCAGTGGAATCTGTTCCTCAGTCTCACGGTCAGCGCTCCCTCCAGCTCCTGCTCCGTGCACGTCTCCAAACGGGTTCGCCACATCTTCTGCGCGCTGCTTTATTCCCACATTCAAGTAATGATCTTCATAACGCAAATCAAGTACAGTCGTGTGTGAAGCATTCAAATAGATCTTGGAGAAATGTGTACTGAGACACAAACGCATGCTTCTGATGCGTATATCTTTGGGAATGCTATGGTGTAGGGGTTCGTGTCCACTTAAACGGTTACCCGTAGCTACGATATTGTCAACCAACAAATTAGACGGAGTGAAGCGCTGTTTGGAGGAGAGTTCACAGAGGGTCAGGATCAGCTGTGTTTTACCAGAGTTAGAGATGCAGATCCACTGGCTTTGGAGCCTGTGACTTAAAAGAACGTTATGGTGTTCATTGATTGTTTTGCATTGTTCATTCAGCATGATATGATTGTTTATCTTTTCACAGGTTTCATTTCTTTGTGGACAAAGTGCTACCTCAGTACAGGGACTCTGCTATGTCCCACACTCTGATCTACATACCATCTTATTTTGACTATGTCCGCTTACGGAACTACATGAAGAAAGAAGAGATGAACTTTGCCAGCATCTGCGAGTACTCCAGCAAATCTGAGGTTTCCCGAACCCGTCACTTCTTTCAGAAAGGCCAGAGGCAGTTTGTGCTTTTCACTGAACGCTTTCACTTCTACAAGAGGTCAGTTGTTCCACTTTGTCAGGTTCTTTTGCTGCTTCAAGATATGAATATTGTGCATTGCCATCTTTACCATCTTCCTGATAGTTTACATCATTGGTAATTACAGAAACCTACCCAGGGGTTCAAACCCTCCACCTGTTGGTTCAGCTACATATTTGTGCCAAAGTTAATGAACTGAATTAGTTTCTCCTGAATTTGGTCACGTCTGCATGTTGGTTATAAACTGGATGTTTTTCCTCAAAATGGCGCTAGACGATATAATTTGTATATATTTTTCCTAATATAGAAAAAAATAGAAAAAATGAGCTAGTTTTAAGTTAACTTGCAGTCCAAAAATAAAAAAAATATCCTATTGCAGCAGCTTTGTGGATGTTTAAATGTGGAAATATCAATCTAAAAGTAACTTTCAACCGCTTACAGGACAAAAGCTCCTAAAAGTCAAACATTCTCCAAAAAGATTTAGTGCAGCATGTTTAACATTTACAAAAGTCAATGGGTAATGACAAGATATGGCACAGGTACAGTAAGTTCTCACAGACTTATTTCAGTCACTTGTACATTAGTGGCAGTTTTTCCTGATTCTCCGTGCATGCAGGTGCTGGTCATAAAATTAGAATATCATGAAAAAGTTGATTTATTTCAGTAATTCCATTCAAAAAGTGAAACTTGTATAATGTATACATTCATTTCACATAGACTAACATATTTCAAGTGTTTATTTCTTATAATGTTGATTATTACTGAGAACTAATGAAAACCCCAACTTGAGTATCTCAGAAAATTAGAATATTGTGGAGAGGTTCAATATTGAAGACACCTGGTGCTCTGAAAAAGCCTTTAAATGGTCTCCAGTCTAGTTCTGTAGGTCTACACAATCATGGGGAAGACTGCTGAGCTGACAGTTGTCTAAAAGACAATCATTGACACCTTGCTTAAGGAGGCCAAGACACAAAAGGTCATGGCTAAAGAGGCCTAACCCTGTAGCTGGAGTCAGTGCTTCAAGAACCACCACGTACAGACGTATGGAAGACATGGTTTCATCTGTCACATTCCTTGTGTCAAGCCACTCTTGAAATAGAGACAGCGTCAGAAGCGTCTAGTCTGGGCTAAAGACAAAAAGGACTGGACTGCTGCTGAGTGGTCCAAAGTGATGTTCTCTGATGAAAGTACATTTAGTCCTGTGAAGATCAAGGTCGCAGAGTCTGGAGGAAGAGAGGAGAGACACAGAATCCATGTTGCTTGAGGTTGAGTGTAAAGTTTCCACAGTCAGTGATGGTTTGGGGTGCTATGTCATGTGCTGGTGTTGGTCCACTGTGTTTCCTTAGGTTCAAGGTCAACGCAGACGTCTACCAGGAAGTTTTAGAGCACTTCATGCTTCCTGCTGCTGACCAACTTTATGGAGATGCAGATTTCATTTTCCAACAGGACTTGTCACCTGCACACAGTGCCAAAGCTACCAGTACCTGGTTTAAGGACCATGGTATCTCTGTTCTTGATTGGCCAGCAAACTCACCAGACCTTAACCCCATAGAACATCTATGAGGTATTGTGAAGAGGAAGATGTGAGACACCAGACCCAACAATGCAGAAGCGCTGAAGGTCACTATCAGAGCAACCTGGGCTCTCATAACACCTGAGCAGAGCCACAGACTGATCCACTCCATGTCACGCAGCATTGTTGCAGTAAATCAGGCAAAAGGAGCCTCAACTAATTATTGAGTGATGTACATGATCATAGTTTTCAGTTGGCCAACATTTCTAGAAATATTTTTTAACGTTCGAATATAATATACAAGTTTCCCTTTTTGAATGGAATTACTGAAATAAATCAACTTTTTAATGATATTCTAATTATATGACCAGCACCTGTACATGACTTGGTGGACAGAGCTTGTCAGTCGTTTCACAGCAGAAGGGGACAGTGGCTGACATTCAGACCTTTGCGGAGGTAGATAAGATCGGCCACACATGCAAGTATTTGCCGATCGCCAATTCCCCAAAATGAGGGAAGTCGTGGCCGATAGATTGGTGCATGCTTGGGTAAAATGACCTTTTTTTTATTAATCACTAGAAGCACAGTATCATGTTGTGCCACTTTTGGCTTTTTCTCTCAGAAGGACGGATTGTGAGTAAATTCTGTAGTGTGGTTTCTTTCAGGGCAGTTTTAGGGCACACTCGGCAATTTAGTATGTGCCCCCTTTAAGAAAGTAAGAGCCACGTTCCTAACATTGAGAGAGAGCAAGAGAGCTGTGTACACAGCGCTGAAAGCTGTAGTGGTGAAAATCAGACCACAAAATTATACCGCACACACTAAAAAAAAACAATACCCTTTTGTTTTCAAGGCCAAATTGAACACAATATTAACTTTAATATACAGGTGCTGGTCATAAAATTAGAATATCATGAAAAAGTTGATTTATTTCAGTAATTCCATTCAAAAAGTGAAACTTGTATAATGTATACATTCATTTCACATAGACTAACATATTTCAAGTGTTTATTTCTTGTAATGTTGATTATTACTGAGAACTAATGAAAACCCCAAATTGAGTATCTCAGAAAATTAGAATATTGTGAAGAGGTTCAATATTGAAGACACCTGGTGCTCTGAAAAAGCCTTTAAATGGTCTCCAGTCTAGTTCTGTAGGTTCTGCTTCCTGCTGCTGACCAACTTTATGGAGATGCAGATTTCATTTTCCAACAGGACTTGTCACCTGCACACAGTGCTAAAGCTACCAGTACCTGGTTTAAGGACCATGGTATCTCTGTTCTTGATTGGCCAGCAAACTCACCTGACCTTAACCCCATAGAACATCTATGAGGTATTGTGAAGAGGAAGATGTGAGACACCAGACCCAACAATGCAGAAGAGCTGAAGGTCACTATCAGAGCAACCTGGGCTCTCATAACACCTGAGCAGAGCCACAGACTGATCCACTCCATGTCACGCCGCATTGCTGCAGTAATTCAGGCAAAAAGAGCCTCAACTAATTATTGAGTGATGTACATGATCATAGTTTTCATCTTCATACTTTCAGTTGGCCAACATTTCTACAGATTATTTATTTTTTTTTAAGTAATATTCAAATTTTCTGTGATACTGAATTTTGGATTTTCATTAGTTATAATCATCAAAATTAAAAGAAATAAACATTTGAAATATATCAGTCTGTGTGTAATGAATGAATACATTATACAAGTTTTTTTTGAATGGAATTACTGAAATAAATCAACTTTTTCATGATATTCTAACTTTATGACCAGCACCTGTATATATAAGTAACTGATGGAATAAATAAACATTTAAATAATATCAAATAAAACAATACTGCATCAAACAATATAATACTGGAGATTATTATGATTTTATTTGTCATTAATCATTAACATCCTCTGTAAAAAAAAAAAAAAAAATCTTTATTTCAATATTTTTTAAAGCCAGAGTCATTGCAGAAAAGTCAAAGAGCCACAGGTTGCAGCAGAATGACATCGGTGTTTGCTAGCTTGCCTACTTGATAGGCAACATTTGCGGTTGGCATTAAATTACTAGACTGACCCAAAGAGGAAAGGCTACTGTCATCATCTGTGATGATGAAAATTGCCAGGCACCAAAATGTTTGTTCTTCTTTGGTACCATTGACGTCAGAACCATTGCCTTATTGGTACAGCGTATCGGTACCCAACCCTACTTAAAAGTTAACTGAGATAGTTTTACAGAGAATAATCGCACATCTGAACTGTACCTCTGTGAGGCAGCCTCTTACAGAGAAGAAGGTGGGGTGTAGTGCTCAGAGGCAGCAGAGCTAGTCAGACAGTGAGACGCAGCACAGCAGGAGGGGAAAAAGCGTAATGCATAATCTTTAAAATAAAATCATATTGATTTAGGAGATAGTGTAATTTTCTCTTATTTCCTAAAATTGAAAAAACAGAAACATTGCTCAACTCCATATATCACCCAGGCCTACTTTGCATAAATTTCTTTGTCATTTTGAATAGCTTGATAGACTCCGCCCTCTTATTATTCCCCACCTTAAAGTGGAAGGGGGATATAGGTTTGAGCTCCGTCCGTCCGTCTGAGTTAAAGTGGACATCTTCTCTCAGAAACTGTTTAAGACAAGATCACCAACGTAGGTGTGTGGCTTCAGGGTATCAATTCCTTGATAGAGTTCGAAAATGAGAAGCGCACAATTATTTTTTCTGGAGTTATTGACCTTGTTCGGTTTTTTTCACTCTGTTCGAGGTATCTTCACAGGTAACAGCTTTTCATGGAAACCGTTTAAGATAGTTAGTCATTTTATTTTCTGATGTGATAATATTTTCTTATGTTTACATTTAAGTTCTTAGATTAAGGACTTTTAGGAAAAGGTTGTGAGTTATAATGAGAACCAATAGAGCGGGGGATGTTGATGACGGTCTTCTTGTTTTATATTGTCTCCATGTTCTCCAAGATATTTGATAACTTTTTAATGGTTTATCAAACAAGCTATGAATGGAAGTTGAATTGATCTTGTTCAGTTATTCAAGATGTACCATCAATAAAGACTGATGGTACTTCTTGAAGATCCTAAAAATAAATTAAAAAAAAACATCAAACAGCTTTTAGTTACAGAAAATGGTTGGGGTTGTCTGAGAACAGTTTAGTTTGGAGTTTTGGTATAATTCAGTTGTTTATTAATGACCAATGGATATTTAGTTATAGTTGGATGTATTAACAAATTAAATCAGGCAGAAACCTTAAATTCTGACTTCTTGGTTTCAGGTACACCATCAAAGGCATCCAGAACCTGATCTTTTACGGGCTTCCCTCATTTCCTCACTTCTACAGTGAGATTTGCAACATGCTGGCAGCAGGAGCTCGAGGGGAGGAGTCCAGCTGGTCGTGCACAGCCCTTTACTCCCGTTATGATGCACACAAACTCGCAGGCATCAGCGGAGGTCAGAGAGCTGCACAGATGCTGCATTCCAGCAAAACTGTGCACCTCTTTGTTACAGGAGAGGATAAAAGCTTCTGATGAAGCAGAGCTCAGTAGCTTACCACCCTGTTTCTAAGTGTAGAAAACACACTGTGACTTTAACTAAACATGAACCAGGATAACATGAAAGCAGGTCAGAATCATTAGATCTTGTAAATACCTCACTATGTATTTGCTTTTCTTTTGGAACTTTGTTCATAAGTTCATGTTTTTTTTTTGATATTCTTAAATGGTCAAGTAATAATCAAATCTTTATGTAAATGTAATGTAGGATTTGCCTCAGTTTACTTATTAAAGTTTGTATTTAAGTCAGCTTGACCTCTGATTGGATCTGTTATTGTTCTGTGCGAGAAATGTTTAGGGATGCACCGAAATGAAAATTTGAGGCCGAGTAAAATATAAACGCTTGGCCGAATATCGAATGCGGTTAAGTTTTACACTATTTTTTTTAAATAGTGCATAAATAGCCTAGAATACATTTTTAGACATGTTTCTTAAAGAAAGTAAATGTTTATTGAATATTATGACATTTTTTTAAATATTCCAGTAGCCTTTGCTTTTCATAAAAAGCACAACAAAGTTTTTCATTTATTTTAGCCCTTCAAATAAAACAAAATATGCATCCAAAAAAAAACCTAAAGTGCATTAAAGGGGAGGTATGATGAAAAAAATCACTCAATGGTTTTGATACAGTGATATACATCCTTTAGCCTCATTCAGAGAAACGGAGTTCTGTTTCCTCCCTCCATTGTTTTTCCACATTTTGTAAAAACAAAGTCAGCTCCAAATGGGCGAGTTGGATTTTGCCCACGTTGGTAGGTGACGTCACATAACACGCCTCGTAGAATGTGAGCTCCTCCCTCTCCAACTATCTAACAGCTAAAACACTGTGGTTTAATATAGAATATATATTATACTTTATTGCCATGTATGTAAATGGAAACTGCGCTACTTTTTCTGCTGCTGATCGTGTTGGAAGTCACTGCTTTGAGCTACAGACCCATTGTTCACACACATCAGCTGTTAGCACTCCGTGCTAATGCTACACCAGCCTATGCAGCGAGACCCGGTGTAAAGGAGGAAACGATGGAGATGTTTACGGATTTGTGGCTTAACTGTTGTTTGCTTAACTGTAACTAAAACGCATATGTCACACGGGGATGGTATAGTTCAGAAAACAATGAATACTTTTAATGGGAGGCATAGATACTGTAGCTTACAGAAAAGTGCTTTGTGCTAGTACCTTTTTAATAGTTAACTACATAGTTGCCAACGATTGAGACTGAGAAGTTTAGTTCTGTTAACTGATGTACATATAAATGGTATTGCATTAAGCTTAATAGAAGCAACACAAAATGGCAAGACGCTCCATTAGTCACATTGTTATTAGCACATTATTATCTTTTCTAGTTTTAGCAGAAAAATGCCTTCATCACCAGGATATCTGAAACGTATAAACAAGTGAGAGCAAGCAAACTGAACACTGACAGCAATGTATAGTTGACTTTATAAGGAGGATTCATTTTGGTCAAACTGCAAAACCACACTTTCAAACCCCACCAACATACAAACACAATTTTATATATACAGTATATATATATATATATATATAGAGAGAGAGAGAGAGGTGATACGGTTTTACAGACTAATATTGTACATTAATTTAGTTATTGCTAAATTCCAACTCCTGTCCTTAGTTGGGATTTTACATAAAATATAATAAATGCACTAAAATTTAAACGTAAAGACGCTAAAACGACCGTGTACACACACAAAAAAAAACGCAAGGCAATCATCATAATGTAGAAATTGTAATGTAAATACAGTGTATAAAAGTCTAGTTACAATTATATCAAATAATAATATATATTTTTTAAATTGTTAATGTATTTGAAAGGCAACAAAAAAAATCATTTGAATTTGATAACACATGATCATGTCGGTCAACACATACTAATTTCTTGCAACATGCTTATTAATCTGGCACGTTGGCAGTTAATGAAATATGTTCTTCCAGAATAGTGTTTTTGTTGGTTGAGTTATCTTACCAGAGATTTAAAACTTAAGGTTAGTCACAGGTGTAAGGAAAGTTCATGGATGATGAGATTTATTACATTTTGTAGGTTGACAAAATGTTTTATCATAATTTTATTTGGTGTCAATGTCATTTATCATTAACGCCCTCTGTAAGAAATAACTATTTGTTAATATTTTCTTATAGCTATAGGGAGCCAATACAAAAGAGCCACATGAGGCCCCAGAGCCACAGGTTGCAGACCCCTGGTATATGACAATAAAGTAGTGAATCTCAATTAATTTATTTATTTTTAAAATGTATTTCAAATAGGCCTATACGATCATAGGTTTTTTTTCCAAAAAAACAACCATTTTTTTCACAGCACCCCCTGTTCCCCTGACGTGGAAGGACAACTGATGTCTTTTAACCACTTTTTCATTTTCACGGTGAAATGAGCACCAGTCACACACAGGTGTAAATCAATCAATTAGATTTCTATAAGTGTGGTAGAGCAGGGCGTCTGGCCATGTAATGATTTACCTCACCACTAAAGGTCAGTCTTACAGAGGTAAAGGCTGTTGATCTATTTACATTCTAGTTTCCAATGTTGTGTCGCTGTTTTTGTCTTTGTATCCACGAACCCCCTGTGAATATTTACGTACCTCTGGGCTTCTGCGTACCCTACTTTGGAAACCTAGGAGTGTAGAGGATTTACACACCACAGTAATGATTAACTTTATGCAATGCTGGTTACATAATTACAGTGTTTTCTCATGGTGAATGTGTCACACACTTCACATTGCAGTGAGGATGGAAGGCAAGACACAGAAACTCGCTCTGAAACGAGAAGTGGGTTTAGTTGGAGCCGTGTCCCTCATTGGGGGGACAATGATTGGCTCAGGGATCTTCATGTCTCCACAGACAGTGCTGATCAATATTGGCAGCCCTGGAGCCAGCCTGGTCGTGTGGACCTGCTGTGGTGTATTGGTCACCATGGCCTCTTTCTGCTACTGTGAGCTGGGTACGGTCATACGAGAGTCTGGAGGAGAGTACATCTACATTCTCAAAACTTCCGGCCCAGTTCTTGCCTTTTTGTTGATCTTCAGCTCAGTATTCTTCGTGCGACCTGCAGGGGTTGCTGGGATTGCTCTGGGTTTTGCCCAGTATGTGGTGTCTCCTTTCTACCCAGACTGCACCCCTCCTGTGCTGCTGGTCAAGTGTGTGGCAGCAGCTGCAATCTTAATTCTAACTTTTGTCAACTGCCTCAACGTCCGCCTGTCAATGTCAGTGCAGGTGTTTCTAATGGTCACAAAGGTTCTGGCCTTGGCTGTGATTATAGTAGGAGGTGTGGTGATGCTTATCAGAGGCCACACTGCGAGCTTTGAAGACTCCTTCAAGGACACTAAAGTGGGTATCAATTCTATTGGTATTGCCTTTTACCAGGGTCTGTGGTCCTACGATGGGTGGAACACTCTGAACTATGTGACAGAAGAGTTGAAACGTCCAGAGGTAAGCTAATTCACTTCACCATTAAACTCGTCCAAACACATTCACCCCAATGAAATGTCTATATGCTGACTGATGTGAGAAGACAGGACTAAACACTAGGGATCGACCGATATGGATTTTTAGAGCCGATACGATAACAATTTTTTTTCCCATCAGCCTTAGCCGATGACCTATACGGACTGTCAATAAGTAGAAGGACAACAAGTAAAAAATATTACACAAATATTAAAAACAGGTAAATGATGCAGATCGACGAACGCAGCAACCCGCATCTGCCGATAATATCGGCCGGCCGATGTAATTGTCTATAGCCTGTCAACAATTAATCAGGGGATTCTTAAAACTGTTGCTTTAACCTTTTTTGGAAACTGGGGTGGATTCACTAAAGTTTTCTGGGTATTAAAACATGTGCAAACATCACTCCATGTGCTGATAAGGGGTACAAAACACATGTAATGAGGACTTTACATGTTCAGCGCATCACAATTTGCTCACAGAATAAATGTGTAAAGTAGGCGGATCACATAAGGGGAGCAAAAAAACGGGAGGGGGAAATGCAAATAAATTAATGTAGCAGATGCAATGCAATTCATTAAATCTGGAACTGTTTGTGGTGACTGTTTCTGCACCTCAAAATAGTATGACTCACAAGCAGGTGCAAACTCACACACAGAGATCATAGCTTCAGTGAATTTTAATAGATTACACAGTTAACCTTTTTATTATCAGAAAATAAATGAAATGAGACAATAGTAAATGTTAACAGGCTGCAGAGTAAAGTGTGTGTGAGGGAGAGAAACAGCTGAACATCTGAAGCAGCCCGTGTGGAGTTTGGTGTAGCACGCTGCGGTGCAGAGAGGATGCTGTGCACGGAGATCCATGGATGTCACTCCGGACGCACCTGAGCTGTGTCTTCCTCTCCGTGTTTTGACTCAAACTCTCGTGTTGCGTTGATGCCAAAAAGTGTCGGACCAGAATCAGCTGACTAGCTGCGTTATTTACACAGCGATGGCACAAGGCTCCCGTCTGAGCGCTACTCAGGAGCTCAGACCTGCTGGATGATGCTCAGTAGATCATCTTCAAGTGCTGCAGATGATTTCTCTGTTGCTGTAGTAACTCAGATCAATGGCATCAACAGATCAATAGGACTGTTTCTGTCCAAAGTTGCCTGTTTTCCATGGACTGATAAGCACAAAGTTACAGGAACTGATGGAGCAGCCACATTAAATTAGGGGAGAAAAATAATAATTAGCTTTTAAAGTTTATTAAACAGCATTTTTATGTGTTTATTTAGTTTTCTACATTAATGAATGTTTGTGCAGCAGACAGAGAAGTCCACCTGCCTCCAGTTTAACTTCTTCAGATGTCATTTTTTGTGCTTCTGTGCACCTCTTCATGTTAAACGAGCAAAATGTTCATTTAAATAGGGCGGTCTCAGCCACGTCTATACATGCACCAATTTGTGCCACAATCTTAGTGAATTCCCCACAGCAGGTGAGGAAACAATATCACCAAAGGATTTAGGGACGCACACGGTTTACTACCCTTTATTTCAGATCTTAGTGAATCTGCCTCTTAGAGTGAAAAAAGTTTTCCAAAGACCCTCTCTGAAACATGTCATTTGCCCTTTTATTGCCCTTTGTGTCTCTTCGCTATTATCTAAGATGAGGTTTTATTGCCCTACAGCTTGAATATGTGGGATAATTTACCATTAAGTCCATTTTACTGTTGCAGCAGTTGTTATTTTGGTTGTGAACATTTTTGGATACATGAAAATTAAAAAAAATCCTCCTACTTATTGCTTGCAGACCCACCGGGTCACTGTACCCTAGTTTTAGAAACAGTGCCCTATCACAAATGATCTAGGAATAGTTTCTGCTGGTAAATGAAATCATTGATATTGACATCAGCATTGACTCATCGGTAGCGTGAGGATGAGTTGTGGTGTTGGGTGTTAAGGTAGTTGTTAGTGGTTTACACTAAATTGCTAGCACTGGCAGTGATCATGCCAGGAGGGGTATCTACTGTATGTGTCTGCCTATTAGATAACAGCTGTTTGTTTAATTATCATTTTCAGACTCAGTCAGATTTTGCCGTGCTGCACCACAAATCCATACACAAGCTCAGATCAGAGGGGTATTCCAGAAAGGAGGTTCAACAAACTGAGTCTATCTATGTATGAAAACCTTTGGTTACTTACGTGCTTACGAGCGCGATAAAAAGCCATCATCAATGGAGCAAAGATAACACGAACTACCATGGCAACCAATCGAAAGAGAGCAATTTACATTATCCTGATGGGTGAAATAAGCAGGTGAGAATATGAGCCTATTGAAAAGGTGCTGCGACACATCGGCTTAGGACTGTGACAAGAATAAAACAGCAAGAGGGAGAAAAATGTCTGCACTCTAGTTTATTCCCAACACATTGGGTCAACAACACCAATCCTGCTACAAGAGCAGTCACAAACAGACAGAGCCAGGCCATGGAGGGAGAGAGAGGGCAGAGGGTGAGTCCTCAGGTAACTTTGAAGGTTAAGCCACGCCTTTGAAGAAACAGCCACACCCACCTGAGTCCAATGCGGTTGTTAGCTCTGTGAAAACACAAAAGGGAGAAAGATAACACAGAGACAAACACACCTGCAACCCCACCGACTTTAGCGACTATAGTCGCTTAAATTACCCGTGATAAGTCGCTTGAACATTGTTGCGCTTTTTGGTCGCTTTATCACTTCATCGCTCCAGTGACGATCGGGGAATAATATGAATAGTATGTGTCTGTGGAGCCGGCAGCAGCGCTGGGAGGGCTGATCTCTTCTTCTACAGCCATACGTTCACAACACTTATCATAGACCACTCCACTTACTTACTGTTTAAATGCTCACTTTACGGAGTGACTAAAAGATGAGTGCACTCAAAATATACTTAGAATTTAAAAGGCTTATTCAAGGAGTATGACACTTTCATTTGGCCCCTTAAGTAGGGGAAGTGTACAGCCCTCCCACTGCAGCCTCGGCTCTACAGACAGTGACGCCCACTTGCCGTTGCGTCATTTACATTGATTTTGAACGTAATGTAGTTGCCAGAGTGTTCAGTTCTTGGGGAATGTTACCATGGTGACATACTCACCATACTCATAAAGGGTGGTAATTCAGTTGCTTCCCTAAATCCTTTAGTGATGCAGTTATCTCACCTGCTGCGTGGAATTCACTAAGGTTGCAGCAAAGATTAGTGCACGAGCAGAACTGGTGCAGACCGCCCTTATTTAAATGAGCATTTTGCTTGTTTAATGTGGAGACGTCAGTACGCACAGGCACTGACATTTGAGAAAGTTAAATTTGAGGCAGATGGACTTCTGTCTGCTACACAAACATTTAATAATGTGGAAAAATAGATACACAAATAAAAAGCTTCTTATTATAAATTTTTTTTTACACTTTAAAACCTAATGATATTTTTTCCCCCTAATTAAATGTGGGTGCTCCGTTCAATCCTGTAACTTTGATCAATGCATACAGAAGAGGCAGATTAGGACAGAAACCGTCCTATTGATCTACCATTGACCTGAGTTAATACAGCTACACAGTTTGTCAGTCAGTCTGCATTCTTTGAAGATGATCTACTGACCATCATTCAGGGCAGTTCTCAGCAGCACTGTGTCACGCACACACATATGTCACCATCAGTGATCATGCATAAGTTACACATCTGATCAGCTGATTCTGGCCTGACATCATTAAGACACGAGACTTTGACGGTTAAAACATGGACTGAAAGGAGATCATTGGCGCAGTGAGTCCGAAGCGATAACGATCCGTGGTCATGTCCAAACATCCATCTCTGCGACGCTCCTTTTTTCTCTTTCTCTCACACACACACACACACACACACACACACACACAACTGGAGCCTCTTATTTTTAAAAAAATGTATCTCCGCTGTGTTCTCTGTCCACATTTGCTGCAGCAATGATGTCTGCGTGTGTTTGCACTTCCTTCTCAGTCGTGGTATTTTCTGGTACTAAAACTATCACCGCAAACAGTTCCAGATTTCATTAATCGCATTGTGTCCCCTGCATTAATTTATTGCATATTCATCAGAGGGAAACGTGCTAAATGGAATGAGGGCCCATTTGGAACAGCAGTGGCGGTGCACTCCTGATTCCTTGGCTTTTGTATTCCTGATTAGCGTGTGGAGTGACGTTTTGACACGTTTTAATTCCCCTAAACCTTTAGTGAATCCGGCCCTCAGAGTATAACTTACCTCGCTTTCAGGAATCGGAAATAAAGTGTTTCCCATATTTGAGCCCGAACATACTCAGAGTTTGAACATAACTCGCTTTCTGGAATACTCCTCAGATGTGAGATCTGATCGTAGCATATGCTAACGTCAAAATTGATAAATACCAAAGCTTGTGTGAATATGATTGTACGCACAGATCTGAATATATACAAATGGTTGATAAATGATGCTCTTGAAAAGTACAGACTTTGAACCAAGGTAACAGAATATTGTATGAAAGGGAGAGGTAGCGTTTAATTTTTTTCAAGTATGTTTACATGTATACATAAGTATTTTTTGTATGTATGTATATATTGTACATATCTGTGTTTGCATACTATATGATATGTATATATATATATATATATATTTATAAAAATAGAAACTATAAGGTATATGAGTAGGTATATGCATCTGTATATGCTGCTTGCTTTGATTATTAAAGATCATTTACTGTATTGTATTTTGTTTAGTTTCTTCTCTTCTTAAAGAGCTAAGGCTTCTGTCCCTTTCCTTTGGTTTTACAAGACTTTCTACTTTTACCACACTCTTACTCTGACCAATAAACTCAAACTCAATCCCTATGTTCAGCTTTTTGAGCTGGAAGCTCCACCTGCTTGTGACTTTGTACCTTTAAAGTGTGAATGATCATGGTACTATGATCAGAATCACTGATCCCAATAATTGCAAATATATGGCAAAGAGAATATTTGGGACTTGGCAGAGGTTTGCACTGTCTGAATGCTCTTGTTTTTATTTGTTAAGCTAAAATATTTGAAATACGTCATTGTACTCTATAATGACTTGTTTAGAGTTTTAATTTACAGTACCGAAGTTCAGCAGATTTACAAATTTGTGTTTTCCCTAATGAGTTCATTTTACTCCTTATCAAATATTTTTGCAATTTCAATCATCATGACCTTAATAATATTGACCCTTGTCATCTCAAGATGAATGAAAACATGTTTATGAGCCTAAGCAGAAGTTAATGTTACATTCAAGCTCATCATTAAGTTTTTACTGCCCCTTAGAGACTTGTTTTCCATTCTCCCTTCTGATAAGGTCTTCGTGATCCGTTTGGCCGCACTTGCACATCTATTTTGTTTATTTTGGTTTTCTTTCTTGACTTTTGACTTAATCTTTCGGTGGATAAAAAACCTGAAGCCCTGAAAATGAAGCAGGAAATTGGGTTGGTTGGCGGCGTGGCGCTAATTTCTGGTACCATGATTGGATCGGGTATATTTATGTCCCCACAGTTTGTCTTGGCCTATGTGGGAAGCCCTGGAGCGAGCGTGGTGATCTGGTCTTTGACAGGGCTCATGGCTTTGTTTGCAGCACTCTCCTATACTGAACTGGGAACACATCTGTGAATCTGGCGGAGAATTTATCTATATATTGAGGATCTTTGGAAGTTTCCCTGCATTCTTTGCAGCAGTTACTTTTATCCTTGTTGTAAAACCTCTTAGCATATGTCACGGCAAATTTGCGGTTGACCTCATTTGGAGACATGATTTATTGCTCTGGTTGAATGATGGAGTCCAGTCGAAAGATGATGATTTTATACAAAAGATTTATTATAAAATTAAATAAAAAAGGAGTAAAAAAGAAGCTTCCATCCTGAAAAAATGAAAGGCATAAGGCTCGTGGCAGAGCAAAAAGGCAAGACCCACTCTAACTAACAGTTTCACAGCTTAAGCTTTTATACAGATAACAGAAAAAGTTCCACCCTGAGGTGAGGAGAAGGAGGGAGTCAGATGCCCAACAGTGGAAACGTTTGAGGATGATGAAGACGTGTATATTATGAGAAAGGTTGGGCGCCACTCTTATCTATCCTTGATAGTGTGTGTGTGCGTGCATATCTGCATTTGAGTTTGAGTTTGGCCTTCAGCAGAGACTCTGTGTTGCACTGAGTACAATACGATCTGTACTGTTTAATCTAACATGATTCAGCTGTTCAAAAGTGCAAAGAGTAATGGAGTCATCATGTATTAAAACATGACAAATTGTACACATGAACACACATTTGACGATATGATGATGAATATAAAAATTGCCATAACATTCCACACTTTTGGTCGCCATCAACGACCAAATCAAGAAACAAAATTATTATATTCCACCTTTGCTGTCTGTCAGGGTTAACCATTAGCATCGTTATTGTCATACATTGGATATATTCTTCTTTTGTGAGGCACAGACATATCAAGAAAAATGTGGAAATAAACCTTAAAAAAACTTCATTATTATCAATGGCATGAATCATCAAAAATCATCCTCTATTACCATCTAGATAAGCAACAATCATCATTTGCATCAAGGACATCACTCGTCTTCATTGACTGAGTTCAGTGGTGACTGGGGTCACCAATAGCTAGAAGAATAGTGGAACCATGGTTAGAATCACCGCACTTGATTGGCGGCATTATGAGTGAAGAACCTTGAGTGTTTTCCTCAATCGCAGCAGAAGGATTTATGACTGTATTCCTGCAGCTAGGTGTGCATCCTACGGGAAAAGATCAGGGTGCTCCGCCGGGCTGAGTGGCATCGGAGGCGGCGCCGCGAGAGGGCCCGCAAGCGCGCAGCCTTCATCTCCAACCCCTTTAAGTTCACCAAGGACCTGTTGGGGCAGAAGTGCAGTGGCAAACTTGCATCCTCGCAGGAAGAAATAGACCAACACCTGAAGCAGATGTACAGCGACCCTGCAAGTGAACAGGAGCTTGGAGAATGTAACATCCTAATAGACCCCCCTGAACCTGAGGTGCAGTATGACACATCTGAGCTGCAGCTAAAGGAAGTCAGGGATGTTGTACGCAATGCAAGGGCAGGCTCGGCTCCGGGACCAAGTGGCACTTCTTACAAAGTGTATAAGAACTGTCCCAAACTCTTGCTGCGTCTGTGGAAAGTCCTCCGAATTTTCTGGAGAAGAGGTAGGATCCCAGATCAATGGAGAGTAGCTGAAGGAGTGTGGATCCCAAAGGAGGAAAACTCCACCCAACTTGACCAGTTCCGCATCATCTCCCTGCTGAGTGTTGAGGCTAAAATCTTCTTCAGCACTGTTTCCAGACGGCTGAGTACCTACCTGGAACAGAACACCTACATCGATACATCTGTCCAGAAGGGCGGTCTCTCAGGAATGCCAGGCTGTCTGGAACACACTGGTGTGCTGACACAGCTGATCAGGGAAGCAAGAGAGAACAAAGGCAACCTGTCAGTGCTGTGGCTGGACCTGGCTAATGCATTTGGCTCCATTCCACACAAGCTTGTTCAGCTCACTTTGACAAAATATCATGTCCCGAGCAAGTGCAGAGACCTCATTGCTGATTACTACACCAATTTCAGGATGAGGGTCTCTTCGGGAGCAATAACATCACATTGGCACAAGGTAGAGATTGGCATTATCACAGGGTGCACTATCTCTGTGACACTATTTTCCCTTGCCATGAACATGCTCATCAAGTCTGTTGAGCCAGAGTGCAGAGGACCCTTATCGAAATCCAGACAGCGGCAACTCCCCATCAGGGCATTCATGGATGACCTCACAGTCATGACGGAATCAGTCTCAGGCTGTCGGTGGATTCTGAAGGGACTCGAAAAGGTAATGGACTGGGCCCGGATGCGATTCAAACCAGTCAAGTCAAGGTCCATGGTGCTGAGAAAAGGAAAAGTAGAGGACAAGTTTCGTTTTAACATCACTGGCACAGCCATCCCAACCATCTCAGAGAAGCCAGTCAAGAGTTTGGGCAAGGTTTTTGACAGCTCCTTGAGAGACAACTTCTATCCAGTCGACCTGCACTGCATTGGATGGCTGGCTGAAATCCGTGGGCAAGTCAGGACTCCCGGGAAAGTTCAAAGCCTGGGTATACCAACACGGCATTTTACCCAGGATCCTGTGGCCACTCCTTGTCTATGCAGTCCCCATCTCAACAGTGGAGAGCTTAGAGAGAAGGGTAAGCAGCCACCTCAGGAGATGGCTTGGACTACCGAAGTGCCTGAGCAGCCTTGCTCTCTATGGGAACACTAATAAACTGCAGCTGCCCTTCAAATCCTTGGAGAAGGAGTTTAAAGTCACAAGAGCCAGAGAAGTGGTTCAGTACAGGGACTCACGTGATCCAAAGGTGGCTAAAGCAGGGATCAAAGTGAGAACTGGAAGGAAATGGAGGGCAGAGAACACAGTTCAAGAGGCAGAGGCAAGGCTGCGCCAGAGGAGCTTGGTGGGAGTGGTGACACGAGGCAGAGCTGGGCTAGGCTCCTTTCCAACTCCCCGAACAAACACCAGCGGGAAGGATGGGTGCCGCCTTGTCCAGGAGGAGGTGAGAGCTGCTGTGGAAGAATCAAGAACCATCAAGGCAGTGGGAATGAAGCAACAGGGAGATTGGACAAGATGGGAGAACGCGGTCGAGAGGAAAGTGACTTGGGCTGAGCTGTGGAAAGCCGAGCCCCACCGCATCAAATTCCTCATCCAGGCAGTGTATGACGTACTCCCAAGTCCATCAAACCTGCATACATAGGGTGTAGCAGAGACATCAGCTTGCCCACTGTGTTCCAAGCGAGGAACTTTGGAACACATTCTCAGCTGCTGCACCAGGGCACTTGGAGATGGGCGGTATCGCTGGAGGCATGACCAGGTTCTTAAGACCATCGCTGAAGTTATCTGCGAAGGACTTGTGTACGCGAAGCGTGCCCGAGCCTCCAAGGAAACCATCGCCTTTGTCAGAGCTGGGGAGCAGCCAACCCCGGCCAGAAGTACCTCTGCAGGAATCCTAACCTCTGCAAAAGACTGGCAGCTGCTGGTGGATCTTGAGCATCAGCTGAAGTTTCCCGGCCACATCGCAGTTACCACCCTGCGACCAGACATTGTTCTTGTGTCTGAGGCCAGTAAGCAAATAGTGCTGCTGGAGCTGACCATCCCGTGGGAAGATCGCCTGGAAGAAGCCTTTGAGAGGAAGCTCTCCAAATATGCGGGACTGGTCAGTGACTGCCAGCGGGCTGGTTGGAGAGCAAGGTGTTTCCCAGTGGAGGTTGGATGTAGGGGTTTTGCAGCCCGTTCCCTAACCAGAGCACTCAGCTGTTTGGGCATCGAGGGAGAGAGAAGGAGGAGAGCCATTCGCAGTACCACCGACGCGGCAGAGAGGGCCTCAAGATGGCTGTGGCTCAAGAGAGGAGAGCCATGGAGTCATGGTAGCTAGTAAGCCATCTGGACACGAGCCGGGGCCTGATCAGCCACGGCTGGGTCACCTGGAGGAGGGCGTATTATGTTGAAAGACCCGAAACGCCCAATGAAACCAGGCACATAACTGATGATGTGTCCAGAGGCATCAGTAGATGTATGTACACAGAGGTTGTCCACCCTCCACCTAGCTATAAGCCTTTGGTGTGGCTTATAAACAAAGCAAAGGAAGAGCAAAATCCCACGTCGGCAGGGTCCTCAGTGCTTGGTCTAGGCTCTTGTTCTGGAGCGTTTTTTCAACAGAGTGTGTGTCTCGTGAAAAAGAAAATCAGCTCCTGTGATCCCACAAGGCAAAGGAACGCTTCTGTCTGCACCGCACCTGAGAAGCCAGCTTAGACGGTGTAGTTGTTATTACGCCGTCTCACTCAGTGGCCTTGTCAGTTCCCCCTTCGTTGTTCGGTCAGCCTCCGTCTCAGCATCAGCTGGTGTCGGCAATCATCTGCTTGTATCCATGTCGCCCGCTCCGCGACCTTCACTGCCGTGTGGGTCGTCAGCTGAATTCGGAAAGTGTCGGTCCACCTTCGGGCGTTCATCTCCGGTCGGCGTGTAGATGATCGGTTGTTGTCTGAGGAAGGGTAGTCTCCACACACCTGGCAACCTCTCTTGGGATTGGTTGGTACCTGAACAGAAGAAAAGAGGGGGGTGGGGAAAAAAACAAAAAAACAAAACAAAATTAAATTAAATTAAATTAAATTAAATTAAATTAAATGAGTAGGGGTGTTAGGGTTAGTTAACTAACTAAATGAATAGTTAGTGTGGCTCTGGTGCTCAGTTATAGCTTCCAGGAAGGCAGAGACAGGTCAGAGGTCAGGATCTGAGAGCTTTCCAGATCCTAAAAGGTGCTGTTGCACAATCACACAATGGTTAGGTGTGGGTTAGTGAGCCTAGCTCAAAGTTATCTGTAGCCCATTCACACGTGAGTGGGAAAATATGAGGCTGAAAGAAAAGCAGGAAGTATTAATTCGATTCTTCTTTCCTGGAGCAAGGAGAAGCATAGTTGGAGTTGCAGTGATTCTCAAACTGTGGTACGTCTACTACCAGTGGTACGCTGATACCTGGTGAGAAGCAACAATTTGAGAACCACTGTTAGCAAGGACATGCAAGTTTGACGGAGAAGTGTGGAGTGTGACTACATGTCTTCTCAAGATGAATACATACAATTGGGAGACATGGAGATGTGAGAAAGCTAAATAAGTTTAACCAAATAAATAAATAATGTTATTTATTTATTTGTTTGTTTTATTTTTCTTTGCTATCTCTTATTTATGAAGGAGAAATCTTATTCTATCCTTTATTTATTCTGAATAATGTTAACACTCCAATTACATAGCCTAATTATTTTATAGAGCTGAATTTGTCAGTTCATTTATTTCATTATTTTCCCTCATAATTATTATTATTTGAGATGTAATTTACTTAATTTTGAAAGTAAATTGGTGGCAAAAGTGTCTCCTATTCTGTGTCTGAACCAGAGTTAAGCAAGATTATTGGCCCTTTAAGGTTAGACAGAATTAAAGTTAAGTTGAGTCTTTTGCTCTCTACATTTATCCCATTCGTAGGAGTGACGAGCCATAGCACAGTTTTGAGAGCTTCCTTAAATGCTTGGAAGTTACTTAACTTTAAACTATCTCTTATATCAATCAATTATCAAGAATTTCAGGAGGACCCTTTTTAAATCTCAGGCGACCCAGATTGGGCCACCAACCCAATGTTGAGAACATTTAATTTTTCCCGTAAAAGTGTCTAAACCCAGTGAAGGTGTTTTATGGTCTGGCACGCTAAGTGCTGGTGGAACAAGAAGAAAATGGTTGGAGGGTTTTGAGGTATATTATTTTCCTATGATAAAATATAAATCAAAAATCAGAGTTGGCCCTCTCCCTTCCCTTTATTACATAAGAATACATTTGTATTCTTAAAACCATATGATAAATATCATTGGAAAATCACTTATCTGATCATTTTGGATGTGTCTCCGTTTTCCTCTCTCGTGTCCGCCTGCTTTTGTGACCTCCAGCCTCCTCGACCTCCTCCTCCTCAGCCATAAAGGTCAAAGCCAGGGTCAACTGTACGCTCCTTTTGGAAATTTGAAGATCTGTCCCCACTTTCGCAGTTGGATTGGAAGTCTCTGTAGTCTCTGGAATAGATATTATGTTAGAACATCCACAATATGTCATATTGTCACGTGTCTATTTCAGTCTATTTCCCCTTTGCTTCCCAGTTATAGTTATGGACAATACTTCCCTTTAATTCTCATCCGTCATCAATAGAAGCAGTGACCAGGCATGACGGCTGAAGGAGGCAGGATCGGAGTCGAAAAGGCGGTGGCATTTTCTGTTCGGAAACACTCAGAAACAGAAAGAGAGGAGAACATTAAGACTTAAATGAATAATTTAAAATATCCCTTTTCTTTAGTTGGATTTGATTCGTCTCCTTTGAATATACAGCCAGCGACCTGTATATTGGAAAAAACACAATAACAACAACTAAGACGAAGACATAAACAAGTGTACACAACAACGACTATACACATACAATAACAAAAACATGGACACTGAACATAAACAGTAAGGTCAGTCAAGGTCAAAGCCAGTCATTCCACTGAAAGTGGTATTATATATTAAAAACGTTGTTTGGTGTTTTTAAACACCCAGAAAAATAACCTTTAAAACCTGGTAAACTTTTTAGAAGGCCCAAGGCCTAAAACCATAATTCTATTAACAAGCAGCAGTGAGATTTGAACACCCCACTACATGATTGGCAAAAACAGGGAGAAGACCTAGTGCATCAAAACCCAGGAGGAAAGGAAGAAGAAACAGAGGAACATGTGTAGTCAAACAGCCATTCATCGGTCAATCACTCAATGACACGTCCACGGCACATTCGCACTCAACGCGGTTCTCTCAGGCATACGTAACGTGTCATCATTCAGTCATTCATGCACCGCACACGATCATGCCTCAATTTTCACGTCCATGCATTCACAAGGTTTCGCTGCATAGTGTCTAAGTAGAATACAGGCCTCATCTAACCCACCAGTGGCGATAGCCAGTCCACCTCCTCTCTCGGGGTCAATGAGCTCTTATTGCCCCCCCATGCTTGGTAACCTTTTAGCGTTAATTAATTGCTTTTCACTGGTGTCATCTGATTAATAAGAGGTACGCTCCTTTTTACTTCCGCCATGGCGGAGTCTACACTTAGATTATTGCCCATGGTTGTACTGACAGTCTGCTATCTGCTGATCAGGCAGGAATGGCACGGCCGTGCACTAATAAACTCACAACTTTCTCAACAGCTGCTAATTCCAGAAATTTAAGACAAATATCTGAATCAGCCGGAGAACCTCTCAACCTCCGCTCTTAGAAAAATGAAGAGTTTGGGAGAATTATACCCTTGACCGCTGGTAACTCCAGAAATTTAAGAAAACTTGTGAATCAGCAGGAGTCTCTCAACCTTCGCCTTTATGAAAATATAAAGCTGGGAGAACACAAACTTATGCAGGACTGTCAGGACTCTTGGGCACCCCTAATATTATTCAACTTTGAACGGAGCACGCAACCTCTAATAACCTTCACTCTAAGAGAACGTAGAAATTTATTCAGAACGATATTCGGTTACCAAGCATGTATCAAATCAGGTGGACCACTATCCCCTGGCAAGACAGTATGACGCATGTTCAGCGAGTCAAGGATGGTGTCCGGGAGAGAGAAGCATTCCCCAGGAATTGTTCCGCCTATCAGAAAAGAAAGATCCCCCAAAGAGCGCTTCCCCTAGCAAGGTTTATCCTTTTTCTGCACATTTAACCAGGACTTCTTGTTTGAAAAGTAATTGCCTATGTACTTATAGCAACTAATGGGACAGTTTTCTCAGGAAAAATTTGGTACCCCCCCTGCTGTCAAGTGGCTTCGGGCCAGCAAGACAGTCCGACGAGGTAAAGAGGAGGCGCGCAAAATGAAAACGATGAATGTTGAACTCGGCTGTCTGTCGCAAGCAGCTTCAAAAGGGTAAGGTACAGATTGTTTACGAGGGTATCGGTCAAAAATGTCAAAATGTAAACTTGGTTGAGGCTGCAGTCCTCAATCTCCGTCTCAATTTTCCTGAAATTGAGTAAAAACAAAAGAGTAAAAGAAGAATCGTTCAGAAATAACAAAGAAGCCATGGCCAATAAAAGAATAAAAAAATAAAAAACTTCAGCTCCAAAAGCTGAGGCAACAGAGGGCTCTTTCTTCAACGGATGTAACCATATCTTGCATTGTGGGGGCCTCCCCTCAACAAGAAAATAAAAGGAAAGAAAAGCAAACAAAAACAAACCCATTAGTAACTATTTTCCTCCCTTTTGTTTGTTTTTTCTCATAAAGGCAAAAGCAGTGTAAATAAATGAGCAACATAATGAATAAAAGCAAAGATAAATGATGGGCACACGTGGTCTCATGTGGCAAACAGAAGGGTTCTGTGTGAAGTTATGGTGGTCCTGTGTTTCAGCTCATAGTTATGAACGTGAGTGTGTGACTGTATGTCTGGTCAGTGTGCTTAGAGCACCTTCTTTTAAGTGTATCTCAAAGCGTGTGAGAGAATAAATGAAAACAAAATAATCTAGCGTACAGTCAGAAAATAGACTGGTTAGTATTGTCCTATCGAAGGAGAAGCTTGTTGGCTATTTGCTAGTTGTCCCCCCCCCATGCCAAAGTTCAAGGCTAAAGTGATATAGCACTACCACCAAAGGCTGTGGTGGACTTCTTATGGCTTGGTATCCTCGTGGCTTTTGAAACAGTGTCTTTTTTTGGTGAAGATGTTCCAGCAGACGTGTGATCAGTCTGCAGTTGCTGCCCATCATTCAAGCAGTAATCGTGGCGTTTAACCCGCAACTCATTGGTGGGGGAGTCTCCAACCAACTCCGACGCCCACAGGTTCTCAGTCTTTGATGATGGGGCAGGATGTGTTAATCCCAGCATTGGCATGCGGCCCATTCCATAGACGATGAAGAGTTGACTTGGGACTGAGCGAGTTATTTCGTTGCAGCATTGCTTTGCTGAATGGGAGAGTTGAGTCCTTTGATAGTCCATTTGCTTCTGAAGCTTGGTCCTTTGAATGATGTTGACATTTCATTAGCATAAGAGTTGAAGGTGATTTCATTCATTAAGAGCTTTCATCGAAGATGTCGTTTCTTCAGGGACAACCGCAAAGCCAACAGAAACTAACAATAAAATAATAAAAAATTATTATAATGATAACAGTAATATTACAATAAAATAAAATGAAATACTGTATTCATCTGTGTGTGTGTTTGAGTGTGTGTTGCTCATAGTCATTTTAGAGTGGCCCCCAGATATATCAAACATGAAATCAAATGAAATTTAAAATAAAAATAAAAATAGTGTCTGTGTTGTAATGGCTTAGCACTATTCTGTAGGCTTGTGTGTGTGTGTGCCTCTATCTGTGTGTGTGTGTGTGGCTCTCTCTCTCTCTGTGTGTGTGCGTGGGTGTGCCTCCCTGTGCCACACGTTTGCACATTCAGCTGAGGAAAAAAAGCCAAAACGCACAGAAAACACAGCAGCCGACTCTCGTCCAAAATGAAAGCATTAAAGCCAAACAACCAAAGGGAGAAATCTGATTCCATTCACATGTTTAAACAAAAATAAAAACAAAGATTAAAAAAAGTAAAACTCACCGAAAGCTTGCCGGTTTCATGATCTGAGTTCACATCATACCAAGATTGTATATGCGGATGCATATATTATTTGTTTATTGGATTCTCCATTTGTTTGATTCCATTATCAGTGTTTTACTCCCTGTAGTCTTCACTACAGTTTAGGTTGGGGTTTTAATCTATTTTGATATCGGTACAGAGGTGAACTCAGTACATGGTACCGGGGTGTTTCGGAAACTTTGGTTGCCTGTCTATCCTATGGTCAGGACCTCACAGGCTGTCCGTGGAGGTGCCTGAACAAAACCAAAGTAAATGATGACCAGCCGTACTAGATGCCTGAACAAAAATATCCCGAAGAAAAAATATAGGGAACTTATAATATTAAAAAGCAAAGAACTTCAACCATTTGAGCCTTTCTCATGGCAGTCTTTTCACTGCGTCGAAACACAGAACAGCTGAAAGAGGAGAGAACCTCCAGAATGATGAAAATCAATACAGTGCTCGACTGGTTGCCTTTCTATCAACACAGAGTGAATATATATATGTAAATGAAAATGTATATATATATATATATATATATATATATATATATATATATATATATATAAAGGCAGCTTTACCTTAATAGTCCAAAATGGTGTTTGAGGATCAACCGATGGTTCGTGGTCCAGTCTCTGTCCGAGGGGCAGACCACCGTGAGGCAGACTCGGAGTCCCATGCCATAAAAAAACTGGCTTTGGGGTTTTAAATGCGTCCACTCTCCAGTGCTGGTCCACGGCAGAAGCCCCCAGAGTAGAAGATGGATCCTGTTCATGATGCCAATTTGTCACGGCAAATTTGCGGTTGACCTCATTTGGAGACATGATTTATGCTCTGCTTGGTTGAATGATGGAGTCCAGTCGGAGCATTGATGATTTTATAAAAAAGATTTATTATAAAATTAAATAAAAAAGGAGTAAAAAAGAAGCTTCCATCCTGAAAGAATGAAAGGCAAAAGGCTCGTGGCAGAGCAAAAAGGCAAGACCCACTCTAACTAACAGTTTCACAGCTTAAGCTTTTATACAGATAACAGAAAAAGTTCCACCCTGAGGTGAGGAGAAGGAGGGAGTCAGATGCCCAACAGTGGAAACGTTTGAGGATGATGAAGACGTGTGTATTATGAGAAAGGTTGGGCACCACTCTTATCTATCCTTGATAGTGTGTGTGTGCGTGCATATCTGCATTTGAGTTTGAGTTTGGCCTTCAGCAGAGACTCTGTGTTGCACTGAGTACGATACGATCTGTACTGTTTAATCTAACATGATTCAGCTGTTCAAAAGTGCAAAGAGTAATGGAGTCATCATGTATTAAAACATGACAAATTGTACACATGAACACACATTTGACGATATGATGATGAATATAAAAATTGCCATAACACATATCAGCCATTGCAATAAGTATAGCAGAATATGCTTTGGCTCCTCTTTATTCCGACTGTCAGCCTCCTCTGCTGGCTGTGAAATCTGCTGCAGCACTTGCTATTCTGGTTGTGGCCATGATCAACATCTTGAATGTGCGAATTGCCATCAGGATCCAAGTGGTCTTCCTGGTCGCTAAAGTGGTTTCTTTGACAGTCATTGTAATTGGAGGGTTTGTGGAGGTTTTAGAGGACAGTGATATGACTGTAGAGAATGCTTTTAAAGGCACCATCATCTCCATAAGTGGAATTGGAATGGCATTCTATCAAGGTCTTTGGTCCTATGCTGGCTGGTACAGCCTAAACTATGTCACGGAAGAGTTGAAAAGACCTGAGGTAAAAAGCTGAGCTATGAGGAATCTGTGCAATGCTATGTATCATTACAATTCTGTTTAAGAGAGAACTCATTGACTACAGTCATGTTTGGGCCTTATTAAAAAAAAAACTTTTCATGTAAAACCTATTCCTGGGGAAGAGATTACTATTTAATTAATTGCTTTTATTGAACAGCTAGTAATTATGTCTTATCTATAAACTTATCATGTAGAGTATTTTGATTAGCAGATATTGTGTGCAAAGCATAAACTCCCTTGATAGGAATCCTCAATCTCTGCAATGAATGGCAGTGACTCCAACCATTTATTGGCCAAGCATCTCTATGTGAAGATCTAGATATATATTATTGATATATGTAAAGTAATTCCATTGTTTACAATCAGGCATCATGGTGAGTGGTTAGCACTTTTTTCTCACAGAAAGAATGAAATAGGAATATGACAAAACAATGAAAAAAGAACCATCTCAATTAGTTTGGCTTCTTATGCCTTAACAGAATTTGTCTACATTTGACTAGTCTGGTCTTAGGGGGAACTGCCTCTTGTTGAGTCAGACCCCTACAGGTTAAGGACATCTCAAAAGGCCACTTCTCGGTAGACTTAGTGGTTTTCACCTGTAAAAATGTATGCAAACTTGACTATATGCTCTGAACAACAGTGCAAACCCCATGTAATAATGGTTGTGTCTGTCAAGCAAGCAACGCAACTCACACAATCCATTTAGCAATGGCAATGTTAAATATGCAATGTGGGTGGATCAGCTGTGGGGTGCAAAAAATAGGAAAGAAAATGCAAATACATTGATGCAGCAACGGCAATGGCGTTTTGGTGCTTGGAAATTGAACTTTTTAAAAACAGGCTCCAGAGTGTTAGATTTATATGTGTATCTTGCAACCAAGATGGTGTTAAGACGACCTGAGTCGAAGCATTAAACGAGTGAAGTTACCTCCACAGAACGGTGTGTTCATTGCCTCATCCAATACCACTTCACAGTGGAAGTTTTTGCAAAACGCATTCAAACAAGAAACCAACACTTTCTGTGTCACGGGTATGTTCAGACCTACAAAGTTAAACCCAACCCGTAGCCATCAGAATACAGCCCGAACCCGAATAAAGCCAGTCTTTCTTTAAGTCTGAATCCATTGCCGCTCTATTCACATCCATGTGCGGCTCACTCATGTAAATTCTAATCTGAACGTAAAGTAACGTCACTCACATAATTATTTGCTGTTAGAGTTTATGAAGATACCCTCGTGTTCAAGACCTGATATTGCATTCAGAGAGACATTGTCAGAAGTTTTGCTTTGGTGAATCAATCAATCAATCAATTTATTAACTTGATGAACAGAAATTAATCAGCATGTGTCTTTTGTTATGATATGTAAGACCAGTGACGTGCCGTGACCACTAGGGTTGGGTAGGCACATTGCAAATCGAGACTACCAATGACAATTTCATATGTTTCTGCTGTCAAGTGTTAATACCATTCAAATCAATTTTATTGTATAAAGCAATTTACTCATCTCAATGCGCTTATCAAAATATAAAATTCATAATAAGAAAGAAAAAACCCAACAAGATCCACATGAACAAGCATTTAGCCATTTAACAAAATCAACATCATAAACACCATTAAAGAAACATAAACAATTATTTAATATAGCCTCCATACTCTCCCAACAAGATATATCTCATGACACGGCAGCACATCTGTTGTTTGTGTTGGAAACACAGAAACATGGAGAAAATGACAACAACAACAACTTAGAATAGCCTCAGTGAGGAGCATCCACAAAGTCAATCCTTCCTTTTGTACCATTCACTGTGAAAAGTATGAAACATGTTCTGACCTTACCTTAGCTGAAGCTCTGGTATCTCAGGTGTTGGTCTCCATCTTTTAAAAGCTGTTGTTTTTCCTCAAAACAAAGTTTCTCTATCGTCTCTAACGCTGTCATCCTGCCTATAGAGTTATCCCGCCCACTAGCTAGAAAACGTAGCAGCAGCGGTCACATGATATCAATTCACTAATGTACTGTGAACTTACGTATAGCATTTAGCATACCGCAGTTACGTCCAAAGGCAGCTCTCTACGCTGCCTTTGGACGTAAATGGTTTTCATCTTGGGGACCTGACTGCGCATGCGCAAACACGTAAAAACACACAATGAGAACAGAGGCAGAAGAGCAACGTGCCTTTGGGAGGGGGCGTGGCCTCCCTCTGTCTTACAGCGGAGTGAAGAAAAAAAAAAAGACTGTGCAGCTATTCCAGGAAATAGCACTGTTTAGTAATTTGGGCTATGAAACGCACGACACTTTCAAACTTATAGGTACTGTAGGCTATTGGAAATGGAAAAATAAATAATTTATAATTATATGATAATTAAAAAAAAAAAAAATTATGATTAAAACAATCAAAATATCAATTGACCCTTGGGTAGGCACTGCCTACCTTGCCTACCCTGACGGCACGTCGCTGCGTAAGACATTTGTGATTGTCAGGGTCAAAGACACGAGCTCATCAAGAGATGAAGACATACACATGCAGGAAGAAATTCATAAGTTTACATCTACCTCTAGTCTTTTGATTAAAAGATGTTTTACATTTCAGAAAACAATCAGTTATTGTAGTTAGTTAAAGACAACATTTACTGCTAATTTAAAGTAATACAAATGATGTACAAGATTATTGATTGATTTATTATTTATCATTTAGGGGTCATTTTGCTCTGAAACTGTATTTCAGTAATAATCTGACTGTCTGGTGATTATATCTGTTTTGTCTCTTCTCTTACGTACCGTATTTGATTGTGTTGTTTTAGTTGTGTAGCTTTAGATTAAGTTGAAATCAAATGTTCTTAAAATTGTTCTGAAATCGTGCTTTGAAAAGGTTGGCCTGACTGAAGACATATTATATATATATATATATATATTTTAAAGGTTTATTGAGTATAAAAACATATAGTTATAGTATATTAAAAAATAAACCATGAATAATAATAGTTGTGTATGCTTAAATTCATACACATAACCTTATTCCCTACATCTCATTTTAATCTGTTGACTTTATTTCTCTATCTTTCTTTCATTTTTAAGCTCTTTTTTCTTGTTTTATGTACTCTAGTAATTAGCCTTAGTTTATTGGGTACATTATTGTCTGTATGAATATTAACTTGTTAATAATAAATGCTTAAACTTATCTATTTGGCTGTGGTTCATGTTATCAATATTGTCTTGCTATAGAAGAGTAAATATATTAACGAGAATTCACACCCTGAGCTATTATTAATTATTAATAACTGCTATACAGCTGTTAAAAAAAATATGAATTCATAATACAACCTATTAATCCTCCTAAATAATATGAGATGAAAAAATATCATATTTATGACATAAAAAGTTGTATTTATGAGATAAAAAGTTGTATTTATGAGATAAAAAGTTGTATTTATGAGATAAAAAGTAAAAATTATGAGATAAGTCATGATTATGAAATCGAAAGTCATAATTATGAGATAAAAAGTAATAAATGCCATGAGAACCAAAAAACTGACGACTACCTGATTAATTAAGCTTGTTATTGTCTTATGTTGGCAACTAAATATATTTTGCTAGCAATATGTCAGAGCATAAGGACTAAATTAAATGGATTTGGGTATTCTTGTCCCAAATGTTTACACAAATTATGACAGTTTTCCACAGTTTAACTTAAACTTAAAAAAGGAATTGTGTCATTCATTTATTAAGGATTGTTTCTTTTTCTTATTTAGCCATATTTAACAGTCAACATGTCCATCATTCTGAAGCACACTGTCTTTTCTGTGACAGGTGAATCTTCCTCGAGCTGTGATGATTGCTATTTCTCTTGTGACTGGCTTGTATCTGCTAGTAAATGTGAGCTATCTGGCTGTGATGACACCAAAAGAGCTCATTTCTTCCACTGCAGTGGCAGTTACCTGGGGGTAAGAGGGCACAGCCAAACATACACAAAGCTTTATATGGTTACACTTCATAGAAAAATTAAAAACAACAGAGAACTTTTGTAAGTGTGAAACAAACATGTAAATAAATTATATATCTATTGATAAGATCAAATAATTGGTACATTTAAAGTGTCCCTGGGCTGCATGGAAAGTTTGGCAATGAAATTGCCGTAAACAAGCAGAACAAAATAATTTTTATATAGATCTTTGCTATCCAAAGTCCTCTTAAAGGTGCAGTCCGCAACTTTTATCAAAGTGACTTTTTGTCATATTTTCTAAAGCTGTCACTAAATAAGTACAGCTTTACATCAAACTAGAAGTTTGTGTGAAAAAAACAGGGACATTGAGCCCCGCCCCTTGCTGCTCCTGCAGCCTTTGGCAGATTGCCAGAATGCACCACGACCAAGTAAAAAGAACCAATCAGAGCCAGTATTGTGTTTGATGGACTGTCTGACTCACAGGCCCCGTTTGCACATAGAGAGAGAGAAGTGCTGCAGTAATATGCGTTTAACAGAGCATGTTATATTACTGTGATGTTGCTGTTGGACTAACGTTAGCCTGTTAGCTCCACTGACGGAGGGAGGAAGTTTGAAGGCAGGGCAAGAGAGCAGCAGGGAGGGAGGGGGAGAGAGGGATCTGAGAGTTGCAGACTGCACCTTTAATGATTTAAAGACATCTAAGACAATTTCTGTATCCTAAATCATTGGGATTTTTAGGATCTGAAAAGATCTTTGAGATCTAAAGAGATTAAAGGAGATCTAAAGTGATCCATGGAGTTTTAAAGAGATCTGAAGAGGCCTACATGTTCATTAATATTTAATGTTTATATATTAGTTTGTATTTCATATTTTGTATATTTTGGTTAAACATTTCATATGCAATATCTTGATTTAAAAACTACGTACATTTGTGAGAATGTGGGCTATTTACAGAGAAAGCAAAGATGCATGTTATTTTGCTATAAGAGGGCGCAGTTGTATTATTTTGCCCATGAAGAGGAAGTTGTTGTTTTGACGTGACAAAGAAGAATAAAAAAGATGGCTGACGGAGCAACACGGTTGTTTTACCGTGCTGCGGCGGATAAAGTTGTCACACGTAAAACCAGCCTCAGTGTCAGTCATTTCTAGAAGAGGTTAAACTAAGAACATAAGAGAAACCTAAGGAATCAAAGATTAGCCTCTACATTAAGTAAAACAACCAGCTCACGAGCCCGACTGATGGTCGCCATGGCGATGCAAGAACTGCACAAGTCAGCACAAGAGTAAGCTTCTGAAGAGATTTAAGACAATAAGGATGTAGTCTTCATATGGTGGCACTTATTCAGAAAGCAATGCAGGCTTTGTGTCGTGGACAACTTTATTTGAACCTTCGTCAATGAATAAAACGAAGCAGGATGGCGGATGGTGTGAGACGTCAAGATACACGTAAAAAGCCCTGGAAGATCTTTTGCAGTAAGAATGTAAGAAAAGGAATGCTTTCTCTAGTAACTGCAAAGATAAATAAAATAAGTGGTATGATGAAAAATAATGACAATCCAGATACTGTTGATGAACATTTAAATGAGTTTTTAAAACTCATGAGGGACTTTGACCATTCAAATGAAAAGCTTTTACAGCTGCTATCAGAAGACAAAACTGATAATGACAATGATAAGATTTACTATCTGGAACAGTTCACACGAGGTGAGCCTAGTCAAAAGTTACCAACACATGAGTTCTCAGAAAGGCTTCCATGAAGCAATGAAACTCTTAAACTAGCATTACGGCAATGAGATAAAAATCGTAACTGCTCACCTGAAGAAGACTGGTCACAAGTGAAAGCAGACGATGCCAAAGCTCTCCATAGTTATTCACTATTTCTAACCGGTTGTAACAATGCTATGCAGGAACTAAACAACCCAACAAACCTCAGAGTTATAGTATCTAAGTTACCTTATAGACTGAGAGAGATGTGGAGAGTCTCAGCTTTTCATATTCAGGAAAACTTTAGCAGAAGAGCTAAGTTTTCAGATTTAGTGAAATTCCTAAACAGACAAGCTAAGATAGCTTTAGATCCTTTATTTGGTGACATCAAAGATGCCGATGAGAAAGGCAAGCAGTACTCAAAACCAAATAAGACGTTTAGACCAAAGGGCAGTGCATTGGCCACCAGTGTGGCACCTGCAACAAAAGAAAGGTCGACAGACGCAAATAAGGGCACTACGCATCATATAGTTAATGCATTTCAAAGAACAATGCGCGTTTTGTGAGAAAAGCCACTCACTTGCTGACTGTCAGAAAATAAGAAAAGTACTTCACAAGGAGAGAATAGAGTTTCTAAAGGAAAAAGGACTTTGTTTTTCATGCTTGACACAAGGACATTTAAGTAAAAACTGCAAAAATCGAATCCAATGTGATCACTGTTCTAAAAAACATCCTAGAATGCTCCAGTATACTAAAACAGATGATGTATGGGTAGATAACCAACCCAAAGATGACACTGAAAACTCAGACACCAAAGCCCTAAGCCCTATCCCAATCACAGGTGGAACATGTGGTGCCACTGGGGCCGGTATTAGTAGTCGAGTTTTGGCTATTTTGCCAGTTCATGTTAAGCTTAAGAAAAACAACAAGACGATAGTCACTAATGCATTTTTGGACAATGGCAGTGAAGCAACTTTCTGTTCAGAGAAGTTTATGAGACAACTTGCTATAGAAGGGAAATAAAACTCAAATCTTTCTCCGCACTATGGGTCAGCAAAAGTTACAGCCAAGTTACATAGTTTCAGGTTTAGAAGTAAGTGGTGCAAAAGCGAATGTGTGCATTGACTTACCTGATACATACACACATAAAGACGTTCCAGATTCAAAGGACAGCATTCCCATGCAGACAGACCTAGAGGAATGGCCTCATCTGCATTGAGTAAAACAGAGCAAATGCCTACAAGGCAATGGAACCCTGGGAAATTATTCACAGCATAGATGATGGTCCCTATGCAGTCCGAAATGAAAGCAAGCCATTTCCTCTCAAACAAATCCTGGATTCAAGGACTGAATTTTCTGAGAAAGGATTGTAAACATTGGCCAGTGTCACTAATAATCTCAATGGACACTCATAACGATGCAGAAGTGAAGGTTATGAATGTTAATGTTGATATTGTGCAGAACGATCCAATCAGTCAACTTGTTATTATTCACATTGGTACAGATTGGAAAAGACTATTACCTGGATGTTGAGATTTAAACCGCTACTTCAAAAACTGTCACGTTAGCGCAAAACTGTGTCAGACAGCGATAGTCAAAAGAAAAAGACAAAAAAAAATTCAAAGGTCAAACAAAGATGAAGGTTACTTAACAGTCAGAACTAGAAAATGCAGAGACCGAGATTGTTAAATTTGGTCAAAATCAAAGTTACAAAGATGAGATCTTATCTTTACCGAAGGATCAAAAGGTCAAAATGATTAGTTATATTGTAAAACTAGATCCTGTGTTGGACAATGGTATTCTAAGGGTTGGTGGAAGATTAGATAAATCTGCTTTACCATTCAGTGTGAAACACCCTGTAATACTTCATCAGGATCACTCTGTGTCCTCTTTAATTCTCAGACATGTTCACAAACAAACAGGTCACAGTGGTAGAAATCTAATGCTATCCAAACTGAGAGAAAAATATTGGATTTCCAAAGCTGATGCAGCTCTCAGGAAAATATTGTGAAATGTGTACCATGTAAAAGGTTGTTAGCTAAACCTGGTGAACAGAGAATGGCAAACTTGCCACATGACAGACTTGAAACTGACAGTCCCCCTTTCACAAATGTATGGATAGACTATTTTGGACCTTTCGAGGTTAAATGTGGCAGAAATGATGTGAAAAGGTATGGTGTTTTGTTTACGTGCCTTACCACAAGAGCAATTCACATAGATGTGGTTCATTCACTTGAAACAGACTCTTGCATTAATGCATTCAGAAGGTTTGTGGCTAGAAGAGGCCAAGTCTCTGGTATGAGATCAGATAATGGTACAAACTTAGTCGATGCAGAAAAGGAAATGCGTGAAGCAATCAAAAGTTGGAATAAGTCTAAAATTGCTGAGTCACTTTTGCAAAGAGGTGTTACATGGACATTCAGTCCACCAGCTGGGTCGCACTTTGGCGAGATTTGGGAAAGGCAAATACGTTCTGTCAGGAAAATCCTTAATCAGTTACTGAGACAACAGACTCTTGATGATGAGCGTCTACATGCTTTGTTTTGTGAAGTGGAGTCTATTATAAATGATAGACCTATTACAAGAGTTTCTAACGACACAAATGATGTAGAAGCATTGTCTCCAAATCATTTGCTTCTCATGAAAAGACAACCTGTTTATTCCAAAAGGAGGACCTATACTCAAAGAGACGGTGGCGTCAGGTTCAATACTTGTCGGATATTTTTTGGAAACGTTGGACCAAAGAGTATCTTCCTCTTTGGAAGAGAGACAGAAATGGTTAAATGTGAAATCTGAAACCTGGTCATGTTGTTCTTCTTGTAGATGACAGTGCACCTCGAGGTTCATGGTTAATGGGAAAGGTTGAAAAAACAATCTGTGATTCAAATGGTCATGTGAGAAGAGTTTTTGTTAAGACTGAAAGCAGTGTTTTGCAAAGACCAGGAGACAAGTTGTGTCTTCTCCTTGAAATGGATGTTGTTCAAGTTACAAAATGACTTGAATGTCGCTTAAGTTGTTTTGGTAATTGTCAAGCCCTAGCAGTAACAATTAGGGGCCGGAATGTAAGTGCCAATTTATACGACCTACATGTTCATTAATAATTAATGTTTATATATTAGTTTGTATTTCATATTTTGTATATTTTGATTAAAAGGAAATGTACATTTGTGAGAATGTGGGCTATTTACAAAAAAGCAAAGATGCATGTTATTTTGCCATAAGAGGGCGCAGTTGTATTATTTTGCCCATGAACAGGAAGTTGTTGTTTTGACGTGACAAAGAAGAATAAAAAAGATGGCTGACAGAGCAACACGGTTGTTTTACCGTGCTGCGATGGATAAAGTTGTCACACGCGTAAAACCAGCCTCAGTGTCAGTCATTTCTAGAAGAGGTTAAACTAAGAACATAAGAGAAACCTAAGGAATCAAAGATTAGCTTCTACAAGACCTAAGAAGATAATAGGAGATCTGTCACGGGGCTACCCCGTGCCTTCTAAACTGTTTGTAAGTTTTAATGCAAAAACAAATGCATCATTAGTAGTATAAGTGTTTCTCACCCATCGCTCCATGTGCTTTGTTTGTTAAACCAGGAAGTGGCAAACAGAATAGAAGCCTGTGATTGGTTTATATAGTGGTGTGCTTCTTGGAATGTGCCACATGTAATAGAGTTGGAGGGGTGTTTCTTAGCAAATACAAATAACTATTTTTCAAGTATATGTCAAAATTTGCTCACCTCTTAACATTGCTAAAGTTAATATACAATTGTTTGGTAAATGTGAAATGCATTTTTGGTCATTAATTTGTCTGAGATGAGTTAATTGATTTCCCCTCAGATCATGTGCTTTGGTACCTCCCCCTCAGTACTATATAGGTGGCTGGAGGCCTGGTGGGGGAGTTGGTGTTTGGAGTCAGAGCTGTCAGGTGGTATAAGAAAGTTTGTACAGAGCTGCAACAGAGTTTGCGTAGAGTTCAATCTTTATTTGTTTCCACTTTTTACCCTCTTTTTGCAAGTTGGATGTCTTCTATTTTTTTCAGGCCTGCACTGTAAATACTGCTGCACTTTTACCACTGTAAATAAATACACTTTGACTGCATTTTTGGGAACCTTGGACTACTTTTTGAGCCTACCCACTAGGCCATTCTTACAAGATCTTTGAGATCAATGTGATATCTAAGATCTAAGAAGTTCTCTCGAGATCTCTGCAATGTAATAGTGATGCTTATGGTGGATCAGTAAATCAATAACAAAAACTTAAACTGATTCATTCTAATGGTTAAATCTTTTTAAATAGCAGTGGGGTCCTAGTGAGTAAAGCTGCAGTATTTAAGTTCTTTTGGGATCAATTGGTCAAAAATCCATACAAACATTTGAGCATATTGTAATTCAAAGTGTTCTGAGAGAATGCTGGACCTCTGCTCCTACTCCTGACTCTGTATTTGAACTTTGGAAATCCAGGAGCATGATGCTACTTTTCTACCAATCAGATATCTTTTTACAAACACAGTGCTCCATGAGCTGTTTTGGGGCATTACTATTTGCTGCCCTACAAAGGTAAATGCGCGTTCACGTAGTAATAGTTCACTGGCGGACGCTCCATCCGGAAAAGTCCCCATTGTGGCGTTAGGCACATCGATTACATGGCAAAGCAAACAGAAAAAGGAAGACGACTGATGAGGTGAAGCAACAGTTTAAGGTCCCAACCATAATCCAGCAGAACGGACTCCACGGTCCGAGCATAAGCGTAAGTTTGGGGGGAGAGCTTTTTGTCAAGGGTCATTTTGTCTCCACCACACATGGTGTTAAATGGAGACCAATGTGCATATACCTACCGGATGCCATCCAGCTAGTTTAATAATAATAATATTAATAAGAAAATCCTTATGGGAACAATAGCGCCTTCGCACTACTTGTGGTGCTTGAACCCTAAATATACAAGTTATTTGTGGTGTCTGACTGGGTCGTTCAAATACCAACACAACATTCCTTACCAAACATAAATAATGGTGGTCTATCGATTAATTCACCCCCTCATTGTTTCAATCGGGGGTTACAGCCATAAAAGGCTCCCCTTCTCAACTGAAGGCCACCACAGCTTTTCAAAACCTTTCCAAATAGACAAATGTTGAGTGTGTCTGACCTCTTTTAAGTGTTGTCCTTATTCTTTTGTACTGTTTCACTTTTTAATTGTTTTTAGTCTGCTAAAGGGACTGCAGATGGAAATCAGCGAGAATGCTATAATCTGGTACAGAGCAAATTTTATGTTTTTTTTGTACATGGTCCTTGCCAAATAAAGTCAAATAACCACTGAATTATAAAGTTGATGGCATGTAATGTTTTTATTGAGGGTTGATGATAACACTATTTCTTATGATGAACTGCTGAGTAAGGAAGTTTATCTACCCAAACTTTCTAAATGATAATCATCTTGGACATGTTCTACCAGGTCCTTGGCCGTGAGCTAAATACTTTTATATCACTATTTTTCAATGTTCTAGAGGATCTTGAAAATCTATTGTAGTAGTAGTAACAGCCGTTATCTCACAAACCCCAAAAACTTTTCAAAGTCATAAATAATAATAATAAGGCCACCATAGAAATGACAACTACAGTAAATGTATATCATTCTGCACAGGAATAAGGTTTTTGGCAGCTGGGGATGGATCATGTCTGTGGCGGCAGCATTGTCAGCCTTTGGTTCTTTAAACGGGTCGTTCTTCAGCGGTGGCCGAGTGTGTTTTGTGGCTGCCAGAGAAGGACACATGGTGAGGTTATCTTACATTGGTCACATGCTTACAAATAATGCTGCTGTTAATATCATCATCTGTTTGTTTTGTAGCCAGATATTTTGGCCATGGCTCATGTCCACAGGCTGACTCCATCCCCGGCATTGATATTCACAACCCTTATCTCTCTCGTGATGCTGATACCTGGTGACTTTCAGAGCATCGTCAACTATTTCAGGTAAAGTCTGTCTCCAATTTGGCTATTCAATTAGTTAATCTAAAGTTCATGACATTTCAAAAAGCAATACAATTAGTGTTGGTGATTTATACCAGATTTTATTTCAACCATGAATGTGAAACTGGGCTTTAATGTTCACACTCCTGCTGTTAACCTTGTGTTCTTAATATTCTTTATTTTTCAGTTTCACCGCCTGGTTTTTCTACGCCATCACCTTGTGTGGACTCCTCTACCTCAGAATAAAAAAACCAGAGCTTCCCAGGCCATACAAAGTTAGTGTCACACACTCGGAGGCCGTTCATAAAACCACACAATAATCTGTTGTCATTTCTGTCTCCCTCTGCATTGACAGGTTCCAATCCTCCTCCCCATACTCGTCCTTATTGCAGCAGTCTTTCTTGTGTTGGCCCCAATCATCGACAATCCTCAAATTGAGTATCTCTACGTGACAATATTTATCCTGAGTGGGGTTATCATTTATATACCTTTCATCCATTATAAGGTCTGCCCTGAACTGCTGACCAAGTTAACAGTTTTCCTGCAGCTGTTCTTGGAGGTCGCCCCGGCAGAGAAAAACCTGTGAGTTTTACCTCGCCATGTGACAATCGATGGCTCCTCCAAATGTTGTGTAGCTATAATCTGCTTTTAGAATAATGTAATGTTCATCTAACCGTGTCCTGACTGTTTTTTAAATGTATTATTGTCGTCTTCATCTGGTTAACTGTATTTTATCCTATTATAATTTCCAAGATTTGCCATGTTTTCAGACACTTCTAACACAAACAAACAACTTAATAAGGCCAGACAATATTGATTTACACTTGAGTCCTTTTTGTGTGGACTTTGCATGTTTCCCACCAGTAGCTGTGGCGACCAAACATCTGTGCTGCTAGCTTGCCTCTGAGCAGGCTAAAGGTAAACTTATCTTTCTTGCTGCTCATTCAGTAGTTAATGTTATCAGAAATAATGTTATAGACACTTTACATTAAGGTTCAAAATGAGAATTACTCCCACATTTCATGATCATGTCCGACTTTTAATGAACCACATTACATAGATGTATTTTAGGCAGCTATTTTTTCACAGACATAAACACATTTTTCTAATATGTATATTTTATTCTTAACAGTAACAATTATAAATACTGAGAGATTAGATAGTCAGTACTAAATGGACAGCAGAATTTTTTCCCCCAGTAGTGCACGGTTATAGTGGGGGGATGGGCAGTGTTTATATTTTAATTTCCTTAATACACAGAGTTATGAAATACTGTATTTTTAATTCATCTCTGATTTCTCACAGAAGCCTAGTGAGCAGGCTAAAGAGAAGTGTGTATAAAAAGGGAAGTCGGTACAAATTCCTTAACAGCAGAACTTGTTGCGCTCCTACTCTTCACATGAATAACCCTATTTTTCGGACTATAAGGCGCACTCTCAAAAATCGACAGTGCGCCTTATAATCAGGTGTGCCTTATGTATGAAATGAATATGTCAAAATGTTTTTGTACAATTTTGATAAACTATGAAGCTGCACCACTTGATGGATTTTTGGCGCTTTAAGGTTACCGTAGTCAGACGCCTCATGGAGTGATATGTACCTGTACTGTGCTTCAACATACTGAACTGAAAGAGTGTATTGTTCTGTATTTTATGTGTTAAACCTGAACAATGTTGAGAGTTATTGTTAATGAGTTGAATAAAGTTTGACTTATCTGACTATTTTGTTTCGCTTAACGAGCCTTAATAATAATAATAATAATAATAACAACAAACCGGTGCTCCTTATGTATGAAAATAGACCCAGTCAGACCCATTCATTGATAGTGTGCCTTATAATCCGGTTATCCGCCTTATAGTCCGAAAAATGCGGTAAAAGTGTATTTTGAGTTTCAAGAAAATAGTCCTACTATTCAATTGTAAATTTTCTCTGACCACAGTTTTTTTTAAAACCCAGGATGGTAATTATTCGGCACACACGTGTCATAAATGCTTCAGTTGTTCTACAATATATTATGCATTTCCTAAACACCAACTCTAACTGTTTACAACTTTTAAAATGTTGAAATAACATGAAATCCCTTAATAGTTATTGTGTCCATCCTTTTTTCTTGATGCTTAGCAACAAATTATGTCATGTCCTTTTTGTCTCAGCATTTGGTTCTATTGACTATTCACTCGGAGTAAAAAACCACAGTGCATGTGACCTCACGTCTCTGATCAGTAAGATAATATACTATATATATATACCAACAATATTCAAAATAACCTTGGATTAAAATGCAATGTTTTAGGCACTCAACCACTCGACAATCTACAATAGTTTTACTGCACTAGCACAGAGTCCAACCTTCTATTGGAACAATTGTGCTGTGGCAATATTTTAGTACTTTGCATGGCCCAGTATTAACCTGGTCCATGCAGCCCAACCTGTGGTCAAACACAAAAATACTCAAAGAAAGCTTTTATGATTTTTGTAATTTTGCAGTCGAGTCCAAAAACGGACAGTAAAAGTGTTTAACGTGTATTCTGTACAACTGTTATTGAATTACATTTTCTAAAGGTGATGTTGACTCTGTGCCTAGAGCAGATATGACCAGATTTATCTCTCAGCGACTGTATCTTTTGAAGCACCAGTGTTTGATAAAAAATAAAATGTTTTTACTGTATTACCGACTTGCATTGTTTCATTTGCTTTTTTTTTTTTTTTTATTGTGGGCATTTGTTGGGTTTAATGGTCATGAAAAAGATGGTTACCCCAGGTCATGTGCTAATTGGACATTATTCGACTGTTTGTGATTGTGTTCAACTTTTTTTTTTTGTCTCACCAAACGTTTGAGAACCCTTGCTACTAATCTAGATTACCTCACAGTGTGTGCTGTCCTACAAAGCTCGCTGGAACTTAATCACTAATTAATGCTGAACAGCTAACCAGAGGTGTGTTCCATAAAGGAGGATTAACAAACTCTGAGTTTATCCATAAACTCTGGGTCAACAAACCCAGCGATGGGAAACTCTGGGTATCTGATTCCATTACAGCTGGTATGAAGTGGGTTAATAAACCCTGAGTATGTAAACCTTGGGTTACTTACGTGCACGCGCGATAAAAAGCCATCATCAATGGATCGAAGATGACTTGAGCTGCCATGGTAACCACTCGGAAAATAGTGATTTATTCACCGTAATGGGTGAAATAAGCCGGTGTTTGATGAATATGAGCCTGTTCTAAATGTGTTCAGTCTTCAGTGACTATAGTGGCTTAAATCACCCGTAATTAGTCACACTTTTTGGTCACTTCATCACTTTATTGCTTCAGTGACGTGACAAGCGGTGAATAATATGAATAAAATGTGTCTGAGGAGACGTGTCAGCAGCATAGGATGCTACATAGAGAGTCCTCCTGTTACACTGGATATTAAGACAGAAAATGCCGCTTGATTTTGCATCATTTATATTGATTTTTAATGTAATATTGGCGCCAGAGTCATCTCAACGTCCTAAAAAATGTCATAAAAAGACACTGATGCTGGACGCGAACCCGCAACCTTTCGGTTCAAAGCGCAGCATCACAATTCACTGCACCATCATATCTTCAAAGTTGTATGATCTACAGATTTAACTGTATAACAATATAAATCAACAATTGAGTCTTAAAAGTAGATTTATTTAAATTATCATCTCCTCCTTTATATTATCCACAGGTTTGTATTCAGAGAACTTTACTCCAGACGTCAGTAGATGTTTTAATGTAGATCAACCTCTCAGTGACTTTAACTTAATGATCTACATCTACAATGTTAGAAAGAAAATTACCGTTTGCATAAAAAAAAGAAAGAAGGTAAAGCAACACAACATTAGTAATGATGTGAACACGTCTGTGGTGTGTGATGTTACTAATGTGTTTCAGAGAAAAGTGTTAAAGTTTATTAAAGTGTTCAGAAACAGTGTTCATGTGGGCGGAGCCAGGTAGAAACCCAGGGTTTCTTTGATAAAACCTGCCAGCGACCAGGTTTAGTTCACGGACAATGTTGCTATGGTAACATACTCAGAGAAGAACATACCTTGTTTTTAGTAATGAAATATTCAGTTTCCCTCATTTGAGCCTGAACATACTCAGAGTTTAAACAGAACCTGTTTTATGGAATAAACCTCAGGTCACGACCAGGTTCTTCTCTGCCTTGATGTTCGTGAGTATCTAAAGCCCCGCCTCCTGACCAATCAGATCTCTTAGAAAACGACCTGCCCATTGTTAGATGATCCTGGTTGGTGCAGATCTGACATCTGAGTCTAGGAAAGGAGATTATTAATGATAAATGAATCCTTTCATTTACCGATGACATCATTTAGGAAAGATATAGATTTATATCTAATGAACTGACCTACAGTCAGCTGATGAAGCCTGTGTGTTGATCATATGCATGGATGGCTAAAGTCATTAATTCATTCATATGCTGGGGCTGACAATGTGCTCTCATCCCTGTGTGTGTGTGTGTGATAGAGGTGCTATACTTACATACAGTGAAGGTGTAAATGTGTCAAAACCATTGAGTTGGCAAGAAACACAAAAAAGGAGATTTTTTTAGTAAAAAAGGGAGAATCATTTCTTATAAAAGTTTATTAAATAGCTCTTACCCACCAGAAAGATAAAACAAGAAGTGACCATTTCATGGTGCAATTTCAACATAACACAGGACTAAACAAAACAGGCAGAGGCTAAAAAATGGGTGTAGGAAAAGGAACAACAAACCGAAAAATGCATTGTTTGATCAAAACCTGTTTTAAATATCACCAAAGATGTTGGAGAGTTTGAATTCAACAAGTTGTTTGTGTGGATATTTCCATTGTTTACAGGTTAGAAGAAAGTTTTCAGTCTTTCTGGAAGCAAAATCTAAACACTGTTTTGTCAGAAGAAGTCTCTTGGGCTTCACTCTGCTCCAGTTTTCTTCTCTGTGACTTTAGAAGAGCTTGACACATTTTGAGACTTGTCTTCACAGCTTTGCTCCCCTTCCACAGCCTTGCCCCCCGGTGGCACCCGGTGATACAGCATGTACAGCCGCTCCGCACTCATTACTGCGTCCTCTGCTCCCTCACAGCACCTGATCCAAGCCTGAGGAACACCCTCAATGCCATAGTGGGCCCCAGCTATGGCACCTGCCATGCAAGCTATGGTGTCTGTGTCCCCTCCCAAGGCAAGGCAGTAAGCTAATGTCCTCTCCAGGCCACCGTAACTCACTGGTAAGCAATCCCTGGGCTGCAGACAGTGGAGGACACAGAAGATCGCAGTAGGGACTGAGTGGAGTGCAGCTATTCCGTTTCCTGATAGAAAAAAAACAGAATTATTGAAATTATCTTGACAGGACAAAGATATACCCCAATAGCCCTTAAATCATGACCACCTGTCTTAAATAATTGGGTTCTACTACCATATGATTAACGAATGAAAAAGCAGCTGAAGTAAGCAAAAACACAGACTAAAAATATATAAAAATCCTTAAACTGCTGCTGAGTGAAACTGCTCAGATTTCTAAATAAAGTCTAATAAAAAAAACAAATAGCTAAAATGTTACAGGCTACAATACCTGATCAACCTGTAGAGTCCAGTCCTAAAGAGGATAAAACATTCAGTAAAGTAAGTGACTGAAGAAGAGTCTCTTGAGTTGAATACATTAAGTGATCCTCACACCAACTATCATTAGATCATAGTGCTTTAATGTTTCATTGCTGGTACAGGTCAAAATGAACAAGGTTGGGAGCCGTGGTTCATTTCCAGGTGGTTTCATTGTTGTGCAACCACTTAATTTCTTGTCATACAAGTTAAGCCTTTGATTTTCTTTCATTTGCAAATTGTGAGAATATAATCACATTTGTGTGCATGTTATCTGCCTGATGATGTCTTGAGAAAGGTTTACTGGAAAAACAGTGTGATTGTGTTATAAACTCACTACCCATCAGGATGATTGGTCATAGTGCCTATTTGTTCCAACTTCACCAACAATACTTACATGATAAACATCACAACCAACAACCATATGAAAATTCAAACAAAGAATTACAAAATAAAGAGATGAAGAGATTCTGACCCAGCTCTGAGATGACCTCCTCAATGCTGACTTTGTTCCTCCCCATCAGGTCTCGAACTCTGTGAAGTCGTTCACAGAATGGCTTGTCTGCCTCCTTCAGGCTGCAAAAACACAACACACACTAAAACATTTCATTTTAAACAGACATGATTACATCAGCTTTAATTAACAGATCTCCCAAACTCACATTCTGGCATCCATGCGTGTCAGCTCGTCGTCCTCCACTTCCTCCATCTCAGAGATGAGCCTGCTGATGAACTGCTGAGGGAGCTCGAGCGCCCCATGAAGGGAGAGGTGCACTGCCATAGCTTGCAGAATGGCTCCGTTGTAACCCAAAGAACATGAGTGAGTCAGCATGGCTCCTAGACGAGCAAACTACAGAGGGAAAGATATGGAAAATTATGACAAACAAATCTATTGTTGTTTCCCACCAAAAAAGTGGCCTCTCGTCAGTATGGGGCCACAAGTAGTACGGACCCTCATAAAAGGTCCTAAGAAGAAAAAGACTACTGTAAGTGCCATTTGTTATAGTGAGAATATTATTTGGTTATGTACAAGGAAATAATATTGAATATTTGATTTAATTTACTCATGTATTTTATTTTGCCATTCTGCACTGCAATGTTTGCAACAGGAAGTAGTTGTTTTTTTGTGAAAGACTGTTGTTAATAAAGAAGTGATGGCGATGGAGCAATACAAGTACAATTTTACCATTGTACCTCGAAGCCCACTCGACACGTAAAACCAGTCTAGTGTCTTCACTCATGAAGTGGTTATACAATACAAGTAATTGATGAGTATATGACTTTATAGAAAAGACACCAGATAGCCACTACATTAAGTAAAACAACCAGCTCAAGAAGTCTGACAACGGCAGCCATTACGTCCAGAGCAGTAGTGATGGTGGTCTGACAACGATGCTCTGATGCTTGCTTCCACATACACACCCGGGAAAGCCCCAAGGAGTCGAGGACTCAGCGCACCCCCTGACCATTAGCCCCACCCACTATGAGGCACCCCACCCGCGAGGAGGAGACACACCTGGTGTAGCCTCCAGCCAAGGGTGTCTGGACCCACCCATCAGCCTGCAGACAGCAAGACAGACCTACCCTCGTGGATATACAGTATGTGTATGTGGTACAATAGCTCCGGAAGGTACAGGGCAGTGGTTGTTGAGGTGTGTCTAATATTGGAGTTATTAGCAGGGCAGCACATGCGATGCCCCCCCCCCACCCAGTCAGCCCCTCTATCAAGCACCCAAAGGGTTGGAATGGAGTGTGGTGCACAAAATTGTGAGCCATACCTTGTCATGTAAGAGGCCTGTCTGGTGTGAGCTTAGCCCATCCATACAGCGGGCCACGGATAGATTAGATGGTGCTGACGGGCACCACGAGCCCCAGGGAAGCGCTGAGCAGCACACCGAACCGGCCCCACAGAGCATGGCGGCACTCCCCACCCCCCAAGCACAGCGGGGCACCAGCCACCCCGCCCAGCGGTCCAGGGGCGACCACCGCCAGAGGCCGGCCTAGAGTGGCCCGCCTCGTTGCAACAGAGATGCGAGTGCCCGCACCAGGACCAACATAAGCCCGCACAGACCCACAATACTACACCGGGTGTCCACAGGAAGGCAGCACCGACCCATCAGACAAGAGAGGATGCCATCAACCGCCCAAGCAGGGCCCCCCCACCAGCCACAGACAGACAAGCAGGCGCACCCAAGCACCCCCAACCGGGCACCACCACACCAATGCCGCCAGAAAGCCCCTACCCCATCCAAGGCAGTGTGGCGCCACATCGAATCGCGGCAGTCCCCAAGCAGATTGCAGGAGAGCGCACCCCAAGAGGCCCAACCCAAAGACCCACACCCGATATATTCCAGCACAGGCATGGCACCTACAGGGCCGGAGCAGCCAGCCAGTGGAGCAGCCAGGTCTAATGTGCATTTGTTAAAACTCAAACTTAAGTTTTGGGAAGAACAATAGATAAGTTGTGTTTGTTGCTTGAAATGGATGAATAAAATGTGGAAGTTCATGTGAAATGTGTGAGCTTTAAATACCAAAGTGTATATGTTGAAAAACATGCAATGTTTTGCGTTTCCTGATATGTATTTGATTTATTTGAAGGTAAAGTATGACAATAAGTAAAGGTTAAATGAGTCAAATCTGTTGATTAAAAGTGTTAAAGTGTAATTATTATGTTCTATGATAACAATTAGGAGCTGGAATATGAGCACCATTTGTTAATTTGTTTATTTAAATTACAGTTTGTTATAGTGAGATTATTATCTGGTTATGTACAAGGAAATAATATTGAATATTTGATTTAATTTACTCATGTCTTTTATTTTGCCGTTCTACACTTCAATGTCTGCAACAGGAAGTAGTTGTTTTTTGAGAAAGATAATAGAGTGATGGCAACAGAGCAACACAGATGTTTTACCGTTGTCCCACCATGAGCAATGAAGCCAACTTGACTCAGAAAACCAGTGACGTGTCGTCAATCATGAAGTGGTTACACAATGCAAGTATAAGATTTATAGGAAAGACACCAGATAGCCACTCCAACTACCATGTAGTCTGTATCATTAGAAATAAATACCATCAGCCATCCATTACCAGCAGTGAAGATGTTTGTTTTCAACAATAGGCCACAACTCACTCTTTTGACATCACTCAGGTCCGGAAAGGCCAGAGCAAAGGGAGACGCCCTCATGGCCCCACCGTTCCCAAATGAGCCCCGGCCGTTAAACTGGTCCCTGGCTGGCTGATACACGTCTCTCAGCTGAGGGGACGAGAGCTTCTTCAGCACCTGGATCACTCCAGAGCCATAACCCCGGCCTGGGGATGCACTATATTCCTTTGCAAACCTGGACAGGTGAAACGAAAGGACTCAAGTTTATGTTTGTTGACGTTGCTGTGAAAATGATCACAATTATCAGGCAGAGTGTGTGTTTGTCTACCTGCGAGCCATGTCCTGCTCATCAAAGCCAGCCCGAGTGAGGAGAGACTGAACCACGCAGCGTGCCATTGCCGTGTCATCGCTGTATTCCAGGATTCCTGTCAGACACATTAACACTTAATAATAAAATCTGAATGAAATGTCAACATAAGTGGTTGCCATTATTATTGCAATTTGCTTGATATTTATTGTTTTTCATATACATCAACATATAAAACATGTTTTGAAAGGTTTAAAATTACTATGTCTCGGAGTCAAATAGCTAAACTGTCCCTGTTTGAATGCACTCGTTATATTAACATGTCCACTTACTCATGGTCACTTTGTTTCTACGCAATTAAATCGACAAACTCATGGCAGGTGCTGCTACTCTTTATCTGCCTTGATTAAGAGTAAAAGTTATGTGAAGAGAAATGTTTTAAACCTGACGTGTCTGTATTGTTGGTTGAGTCCGCTGCCTTTAGTGGATACTTCCTGTTGAGGTGCTGCTAAGAAAAGCTAACACTGCATGGCAATAAGCACACCGTAAAGTGTTGTCTTTTGTTCAGTGTACAGTAGTCCTACACTTTAGACACTCGCTTTTTCTTTTTGGTAAACTTTGGCTGCCAGTTTCATCTTTCAGCTTATTGCTCCACTCTTCTTTAGGTAACTATGGCAACTAGTGATGCACTAAAATTTCCACCACCGAAAATTACACTTTTGCCACCGAAACAAGCCGACAGGATGTTGTAGTAATACGAGCCAGCACTGTCTGGAAACAGGCCAACTTTTCTGCTGACTAGTGGAGCGGCTGTATTTCAACATGTGCATCATCAGCATGAATCCGGTTTTAGAGTCTGTTAGCGCACGTTTCACAGAGATCCTTTGAACTTCATCACAGACTGTACTTAGTCCACGTTATAAAGATATTACTTGGATGGAATTAAACCAGCACGCATAAAAAATGATCCACGCCGCAATTAATACAGATAATGGAGATGTGCAGTGTAGGAGAGGACAGTAGAGCTCACAGAGTCACTGTAATAAAGCATAGAAGCTGCTCTGCATCAAGAACTTCAATGCACTTTGTTTTTTATGAGAATATATTTAATTTAACGAGGCCAGTCACTTATAGGCCTGTATATTAGGATTTAATGTATGAGTAAGGTCAAGTTAAACTTTTTTTTAATATATTGTGCATTGTTGGAATGTCAGTGCAAAATAAATATTTTTATATTTTTAATAGATTTATTCATTGAAGCATTCATATTAATGTATACAATGCAATGCTTTGATTGTAGTGTGGTTAGCACACAATCAGCCATAAATGTAATGATACTAATAACTGGCAATGCATAATCATTTCCTCAGATAATTTTAGGGATGTAAAGATTAATCGTGAGGAAGTTAAAATGTTATTCAAATGTGTCACGATTCACAACGATACTCTGAAATTGAATCGCCGTACAAAGGGCGTTATCTATTTAGAATTTGAAATTCAGGACACCATCGTGTTTTAAATCAGAAGTGTGGAAGCATTTTGGCTTCCCCGCGACAAAATGAAAGAAGTGAGAAAGAAAGAACATGTGAAATCCAAGGTAAGAGCAGCTCAGAGAGAAACAAGAAAGAGAGTTTGTTTATTTATATTATTTCTTTGATATGGGATTTGTGTTAAAGTCCAATTGTTAAGGCACAAAATACATTTTCAGTTTCACTTTTTAAAAGAAAAAGGACTATTATGCAGTTTTGCATAGTTTACTGAAGAGCCATAATTTAAATTATTAGGCTTCTTCTTCTTTTGTATTATTGCATCCAGGATTTATTTTTAATTAAATTGCGTTGCTAACAAACATACCTTATATTTGGTTTGTTTGGTTGGGACCTATAGTTTGATTTTGATCAATAAATACCTATTTTCTGTGCCAATAAGCCTGTTTATACATTTGTTGTGACCTGAGAGCTGGACTGTGACAACCGTAACACTGCCAATATTATTTACATTAACAACTGTATATCAGTTCATATGTATCAGATTAACCAACTATTTTGCCATTAGGGACGTTGCACTCGAAGCAAGCAGTTCGACACTGTATTGATCAAAATGTCTCAAACGCTTGTTTCTATGAATAAGACCATGTACAGTATCTCCCCAAATGAAGCCTCAATACTTCACAAATATTACATAGATTTCCTTCTGTTTGGATCCAAGATAAAGTTTCTCCATTGTTACGACAATAAACAATAAACGTACACAATCACGCTGAACTGATTGTTGTTGTTTGTGTGTGTGTGTGTGTGTGTGTGTGTGTGTGTGTGTGTGTGTGTGTGTGTGTGTGTGTGTGTGTGTGTGTGTGTGTGTGTGTTATCTCCGTTCTCACCGCTTCCCTTTGCCTCTTCGTCCAGGCTGTCCAGATGTTTGAGCACACTGTCCAACGGGACCTCCTCCGCCCCCTCGAACTCTCCCCCAACACAGTCCCCGAGCACCGCTGCTACCAGTGCTCCTCTTAGCCGGGACAAAGACGCGGGCCCAGCCGCGGCTCTGACCCCCGTCACCGCCATCCTCGAGCAGGCGAACAGCGCCCTGGACTAGTCAGGAATGGTGCTCTCTGGTCTTTTGAACGGACTGCCAGACACTGGAGGAAGGAGTAGAACAGTTACAGCTACAATACCAACAGATGTCTGCTCTTCATGGCTACCTCTGAACTACTTCCTATGTGTGGCGGAGTTTCCAACGTCATCACCGGCGGCCATCTTAGCTCAGGCACCTCTGCAGTCTGTGGTGTCAGTACCCCTTCTCAATCCTTCAGGGGCCTGATCATAGACATTATATAATGTCTATGGGCCTGATAGTTTCAGAACCTTTCAACGCATGCGCGTAGACTACGTCACTTCCTTCACTCGCAATCCTTCTTCTGGGATTTCGAGTCGACGCGTGTTAAATATTTTAATAGTACACATTTAAATTTGTGACTGTTTTGTGGTGTTTTTAAATGTTAATAAAAATAAATAAAAATAAAACTCGAATGGCCCATGATCCCCTGCGTGCGTCCGTCTTGTGTGTCATTTGTAATCATTTATAGAGCTTTAATAATGTTTCATTGCTGGTACAGGTCAAAATGAACAAGGTTGGGAGCCGTGGTTCATTTCCAGGTGGTTTCATTGTTGTGCAACCACTTAATTTCTTGTCATACAAGTTAAGCCTTTGATTTTCTTTCATTTGCAAATTGTGAGAATATAATCACATTTGTGTGCATGTTATCTGCCTGATGATGTCTTGAGAAAGGTTTATTGGAAAAACAGTGTGATTGTGTTATAAACTCACTACCCATCAGGATGATTGGTCATAGTGCCTATTTGTTCCAACTTCACCAACAATACTTACATGATAAACATCACAACCAACAACCATATGAAAATTCAAAACAAAGAATTACAAAATAAAGAGATGAAGAGATTCTGACCCAGCTCTGAGATGACCTCCTCAATGCTGACTTTGTTCCTCCCCATCAGGTCTCGAACTCTGTGAAGTCGTTCACAGAATGGCTTGTCTGCCTCCTTCAGGCTGCAAAAACACAACACACACTAAAACATTTCATTTTAAACAGACATGATTACATCAGCTTTAATTAACAGATCTCCCAAACTCACATTCTGGCATCCATGCGTGTCAGCTCGTCGTCCTCCACTTCCTCCATCTCAGAGATGAGCCTGCTGATGAACTGCTGAGGGAGCTCGAGCGCCCCATGAAGGGAGAGGTGCACTGCCATAGCTTGCAGAATGGCTCCGTTGTAACCCAAAGAACATGAGTGAGTCAGCATGGCTCCTAGACGAGCAAACTACAGAGGGAAAGATATGGAAAATTATGACAAACAAATCTATTGTTTTTTCCCACCAAAAAAGTGGCCTCTCGTCAGTATGGGGCCACAAGTAGTACGGACCCTCATAAAAGGTCCTAAGAAGAAAAAGACTACTGTAAGCGCCATTTGTTATAGTGAGAATATTATTTGGTTATGTACAAGGAAATAATATTGAATATTTAATTTAATTTACTCATGTATTTTATTTTGCCATTCTGCACTGCAATGTTTGCAACATTTATAGACATCATAATACGCAGACGCCGCATCGACTGCTGCCGCCCACGAGAGCTGTGCGTCAACAGGGCGGCCATCTTGGACCGGTGTCACTCGCTCCTACAGTGTATTATATCTATAGAGGAATGATGTTCTACATAATTAAAGTTGTCATAAATCGCTCAATTCTCAACCAATTTTCACGGGGTTTGTTTGTAACAAACGTCAGCCATGATAGATAGATAGATAGATAGATAGATAGATAGATAAATAGATAGACAACATTGCTTAAGGCTATACATTGTATTTGACAATTATTATTATTATTGAAATACTACTGTATTATTGTTATTGTTACTCTTATAATTATCATTATATTCTCATATTATTGTATTTTTTATTATTAGTAATACTTTATATCATAGTTAGTGGTGTTCTCATTGTATTATTATTATTATTGCTATTATTACTATTGTTATTTTGCACCACTGCCTCCACCACCACCAGTCCAAGATGGAGGCGCTGTTGACGTGTCTCTCCACAGTCGATGCGGAGCTGTGTGTCATGCCGCATACATGCGTTGTGTGGGGTTGCTCAAACAGAGCGAAGCCAGGGGAAAATACAAGACAGTTTTATTGCATTCCTAAAATATTAACTAGTCAAGGAAAACAAACAGAACATCTGCCCACAGAACGGAGAAACAAATGGCAAACTATCATCAACAGGAAAGGTTTCAGACCTGATCAGAAAAGTAACACTATCATTTCATCACAGGCAAGTGTGTATATTATAGATGCATGATGTTGTCATATGAATACACTACTCATATGTTTACGTTGTCATTCAGACTGAACGTCATTGGAAAGCTACAATTTTTGAGATTGAAGCCATATACAGGTGCTGGTCATATAATTAGAATATCATGAAAAAGTTGATTTCAGTAATTTCATTCAAAAAGTGAAACTTGTATATTATATTCATTCATTACACACAGACTGATACATTTCAAATGTTTATTTCTTTTAATTTTGATGATTAAAACTGACAACTAATGAAAATGCCAAATTCAGTATCTCAGAAAATTAGAATATTACTTAAGACTGATACAAAAAAAAAAGATTTCTAGAAATGTTGGCCAACTGAAAGTATGAAGATGAAAACTATGATCATGTACATCACTCAATAATTAGTTGAGGCTCCTTTTGCCGTATTTACTGCAACAATGCGGCGTGACATGGAGTGGATCAGTCTGTGGCTCTGCTCAGGTGTTATGAGAGCCCAGGTTGCTCTGATAGTGACCTTCAGCTCTTCTGCATTGTTGGGTCTGGTGTCTCACATCTTCCTCTTCACAATAACTCATAGATGTTCTATGGGGTTAAGGTCTGGTGAGTTTGCTGGCCAATCAAGAACAGGGATACCATGGTCCTTAAACCAGGTACTGGTAGCTTTGGCACTGTGTGCAGGTGACAAGTCCTGTTGGAAAATGAAATCTGCATCTCCATAAAGTTGGTCAGCAGCAGGAAGCAGGAAGTGCTCTAAAACTTCCTGGTAGACGTCTGCGTTGACCTTGGACCTAAGGAAACACAGTGGACCAACACCAGCACATGACATGGCACCCCAAACCATCACTGACTGTGGAAACTTATACTCAACCTCAAGCAACGTGGATTCTGTGTCTCTCTCCTCTCTTCCTCCAGACTCTGGGACCTTGATCTATAAAGGACTAAATGTACTTTCATCAGAGAACATCACTTTGGACCACTCAACAGCAGTCCAGTCCTTTTTGTCTTTAGTCCAGGTGAGACGCTTCTGACGCTGTCTCTTGTTCAAGAGTGGCTTGACACAAGGAATGTGACAGATGAAACCATGTCTTGCATACGTCTGTAAGTGGTGATTCTTGAAGCACCGACTCCAACTGTAGTCCACTCTTTGTGAATCTCCACCACATTTTTTAATGGGTTTTGTTTCACATTCCTCTCCAGGGCGTGGTGCAAGGTGGTTGTCTTTTGGACAACTGTCAGGTCAGCAGTCTTCCCCATGATTGTGTAGCATACAGAAATAGACAGAGAGATCATTTAAAGGCCTTTGCAGGTGCACTAGATGTCTTCGATATTGAACATTACACTTGAAATATGTCAGTTTGTGTGAAATGAATGTATACATTATACATGTTTCGCTTTTTGAATGGAATTACTGAAATAAATCAACTTTTTCATGATATTCCAATTTTTAGACCAGCACCTGTTAACCATGTAATGATCCAACAACCACAGCCGAAGTTATCAATGCTTCGCGTTATCAATTGTTTACACGTGAATTGTTGTTGATCATTAATCACAGTAATAATGCCGACGACGTGTGCTATTGTCAACTGCCACAATCTAGGTGGGAGAGATAAAACTGGCTTTTATCGCATCCCTAAGATTATTTCTGGACGGGGGGAGTGACTGAACAGAAGAGTGAACGGCGTAGGCGAGCATGGATTGTTGCATTCAACCCATCAAATGTGACGTGTTATGAACAACTTTGTGTTTGTTCGGATCATTTCATTTCAGGTAAGCTATAAATTAAGAAAATGTTGTAAGTAGAAATAAATCTAAAAAAAAAAGACAGCATCACTTTGCATTAACTTGATGTACTTGGTCGAAGAACTTTGATAGTTGTATTGATGAAAAAATATTTTCTATTAGATCTAAGCCAGTGTGTATTTTGTTTCATCTGACAACCCCATGTTGTTTTAAATCAAAGTCAAGTCAAATAACTTTGATAGTGACAGTAGTTTAATTTTGTGAGTAGAGCTGGTCAGTCTTGGTAGTAAGAAGACGTTCATTTAAAGATAATATAATTTGTTTGTGATAAGCTTTGGAAAGAGTAACTGTGTTCAGCATGTAAGGCCAATCATTCAACAGTTGTGTATAAGGCTATTGTTATTAGTAATTATAAACATATTTGTTACTATTTTCCTTAAAAAAAGATTTTGTGGTCTGTACTCCACTCAGACTTGTTGATCTGGTAAGGATCCTCACGTCCAATTACGGTTGTTTTCTCCTTGTAACGAATAAGGGCTCGGGCTGAGCAAATTTATCCAATTTATTGAATTTGTCGATAAAAGCGATTTTTATTTTGCAAATTCTAGTTTTTTCTAATTTCTTTGGGTTCCGTCCTTGTGGGTTACCGTAGCGCGATGTGAGCCAGCCCCCACATTTGTTTACCCTTTGAGTAGGCTATATGTTTGCCACAGGCATGTTTCATTTTTTATTTACATTATGCTGAAATGCTAAGGGAAGAGTTTTTTTTTTTTTTATTGTAATGTTATGTGTTATACAATATGTAGTTATTTGATTTCTTAATCAGAAAATTGAAGCTACTGTGAAGTTGCTGTTGCACTTTTGCCTAAACCTGGTTAAAGCTTGAAATAGTTGAATGACAGAGCCTCATTTACTTTTTATTTTGGGATTGTTCTATGCATTTTACCTCTTGAGGACAATCACAGCAATAAAGTTTCACTTTTGACAATATATCTGATGTCTGCAGTCATTTTTCAGTGCTTTGAAAAAAAAAAAAAATCTAATCAAATCTCAAATTTTTCTTTTTTTAAGCAAAATCGTCCAGCCCTAGTAAAGGTCTTCTTATCGAGTGACTCAGAGTATTTCTCCATGGTACAAAAGCTGGTGAAATGTTATTTTCTACTGAATACTTCCAAAATATTGTGTGTGCACTGAATAGTGCTATCGTGAAGAGCGACGGTCGGTAAACAAAGCCTTCCAAAATGGCCGCCGGAAATGCATTGTGGGATATTTTATTGAAAAATACGAAGCCCTCTATATACCAGAAAAAACGATCCTGTTTGCTTGTCAAAGATCCAACTTCACACACACCTGTTGCTAAGCGCCTCCAAAGACTTGTACGTAGGGTTGGGCATTGTTTGGATTTTAATTATTCCGATTCCGATTCTGATTCTCGATTTCGATTCCTGTTCTAAACGATTCTTGATTCCGATTTTTTGAGTTATGCAGGTCAACAGGTCACAGATTTCACAGGATAATTTGAAAAAGCCTTTACACAGGCCATTTTTATTAATTCACTTAGCTGATACAGTTTAATTTGGTTGCTGTAATGTAACTAGGGTTTTTAATTACAAAGGTCTCCAACTGTATCTGTAAAAGTGAAACTTGCTGAAATAACACCACAAACAAGTTGTCAGCAGTCTAAAAAACAAAGAGCTACAGCCCAGGTAGATGTGAAACTAAATGAAATAAACTCAGATACTGGAGCAGTCATGTGACAAATCAATCAACAGTTCTTGTTGAGAAACATTATTATTATTCTGGATACAGTGGAAACAGAAACTATAAAAAATAGTTATATTTTGAACTTATATTGTAGGGAAGATATTCTATAGATAAATGTAATTGGAGTGTCCTACACTTCCTCATTTAGCGGGGCTAAATTAAAGCTGGTAACTTCTTGAATAAGGCTACATTCTGGGTGAACTCATCCTTTAGTAACTCATTAAGTTGATCATTTAAACCTTAGAAGCTGCGCTGTCTATGATACGGCTGGAGAAGAAGTGATCAGCGCTCTCTCTCCCCCCTGTCAGCCTATGGTCAGCGGCTCCCACACACACACACACACACGCACACACACGCACACGCACACGCACACGCACACACACACACACACACACACACACACACACACACACACACACACACACACACACACACACAGACTGCAGTCGCTACAGTCGCGTTCTGAACGCACCTTATACAAACAGAGCAAGCCACGGAAATAAACTACTGCGGGCATTTAGGAATTGAAAATCCGAATCGGAATTCAAACATCTTCGTAATGGTTCCGGAACCGGACGTTAGCAACCGGTTCCTGTTTGGAACCGGTTTTCGGTGCCCAACCCCACTTGTATGCTTTAATTTCATCCACCAGATAGTTTACAATGTCTGGATTCAAAATGGCCGGGAACGTATCTACGTCAGACACCTATTCTCCTTTCCCGATCTTGCACGGATATTTGTCAATTTCACTCAACTTCTGTAAATACCTCGCTTTGCAAGTTGCATTCAAACTATCTATGTAGATTGTTTGTTCCTTTTGGCTATTTTTATCCAGTTTTGTCATAATTTTGAAAACTTCGGGGGGACAAAAATGTATTGTGTCAGCATATAAACAATGAAAGGTGACACACAAGATGGCAGTCTACGAAATTGTGGGTGGTTCGTAACGTCATCTGAAACCCATCTATACACAACATTGACAATTAAAAACAAAACAGAAAATAAGATAAAACCCAAAATAAAACAAAATTCACTCAAAACAGATTTCTTTTTTTTTTTTAAATAGTAGGGTTTCAACTATTATATAGTACACAAACTGCCGTACAATAGGCAGACAGGATGGAGACGCGTTTCACGTTAAAAGGATCCAAAACGATCAGGCTCGTGAAAAGACTGGGCACTGACAGATGTATTTAGCTGTATTATATATGTTGTGTGTGACCCGCATCACTGATAGGTCCGGGTCTTTTTCTTTCTTCATTATTGGTGTGTTGTAACCAACATTTTTCCCACAATTCCATACGCCGCCATTTTGTGTGTCAAGCGGGTCAAGCGTTAGTCAAATTGTTTGTGTTATGGATCATGATAACAACCTGAAGCATCCGGTCACATGTGTGGGGCTGTACAAATCATGCTGATCCCGACACAACAACAAGACAATATTTCGATATTCCAAAAGTGATTTTACACCAAGGAACAGAGACAAAACGCCTTTCGTACGAGACACGTAAACTATGGCTGGTGAGAATTAACGGAGAGGGCTTCAATCCTGACCCAAACCAAAGACGCTATAAAGTCTGTTCCAAACATTTTATCACAGGTAAATTGATAAACAGCTTATTTCTTTTAATTCTAAGTTTTTTATTTTCATGGTTATCATGCACGTGCACATTACGATGATTGTGTTAGTCTAGCCATCGATCACATGGCTCCTTGTCTTGTGTATGAAATGTGCTATACAAATAGATTTGCCTCGCCTTTCCCTAAGTTCATCTCTGAACCTTTTCAGTGATGCATTTTCTCCATTAGTGACATACAGATCAAGCATTGTTTAGGGCCCAATGAAATCTATTTACATTTTCTTTCCAAATTCCATTTTTTTTTTTTTACTGTTTTTTTTTTCGCATTCATTTTTTTAAAATTTTGTATTCATTTTATTTTATATATTTTCAGGAAATAAATCAGTTTTTAAATCCTGTGAGGAATAAATAAATAAAACCATCATTAAACAAAAATGTATGTCAAAAGTAACAATAATATTAAACAAAATTAGCGAGTATGGGTGGAAACCAAAGAGTTTGACTTAGAGTTAAAATAAATGATAACAATTACACAGGCAAATATAATGATGCTGGCCTTTCTTAACCCGCCAAATGAAAGACCTCTGACCCGAGGAGGGGGTTGTTCGGAAGCGCGGTGTCTCTGTCTGCAGCATTATTAAAACATGGCGGAATCGGAAGAATCTAAGCTTAAACGTTTAAAGGTGGGTGGGACAGAGTACTTAATGGTTTTAATGATATCAACAGTATAGCAAAAGCCTCAAAGTTTAACTAGAACATTCGTCCATTGTGGCTTTTTGTGTACCGGGGCTAATGTCTTCCTGATGTGTTCCGTTTTGAGCTAATGCTAGTAAGCTAACCGCCTATCGGTTGGAACTCACTGCTTCGTCAGCGGTGTGACTGCAGCTAGTCGCTAGCTGTATTAGCTTCTTCTTAGGTTTAGAATAGTGCAACCGATAAAAAGGACGATGCCTGTTGGTCTCTTTGGAAATCTTTAAGGGCTTGTTATGTGTATCGAACGCCATACCTCTGCATCAGTAGATTGTTACTAGTGTTGGGGTTTAATTGGTGTCCATTATAACTGGTGGTAAGTTGCTACTCTTGCATTTAACAGATGTTTCACATTGTCGACAAACACCCGGTTCTTTTCATGTAGTCGGTGTCTTCATAGTTTCGCACAGCAGATTTTACGAGCCTTGAGTAGCTGATTTACTACAGTTTTGTCTTTGCAGCGTTAGCTTCCTCTGCTGTTGCTGCTGAGGCTTGTGTGCTACTCCAGACCAATCACAAAGGTTAATAGTGAAATACAAATGCAGGGTCTGTTTGAACGACTTTACTTTGAGCTAAAAAAAACGATGTTAACGAAGACAGCTGATCATTTGCATTTACCAACAACTAGCTCTGTAGACGGAAATCAGCCACTAATTAAAATGGTCACCATTTAAACCGGTGCATCACCACGCATCTGCTTAGCCGATGGAGCTCTGAGAACAATACAATTGAGGACTCGTCAGTGAAATTTAATGGCACCCTTTTTTCTGTTCTGTCACTTGCATTAGCCATTAAGCTATCCTGGTCTTTTAATGCATAGGGCTACGTGTAACCATAATAACGCTGTTATTTCAGGACCGGAGGCGTGGGTGTTAATGAATGGACGAGTCTGCTCTAATATGTTATTTGTTGAATTAACATATGTTTCTGATAGTTCAGTAATTAAATCAATTCCATGAAGTTTTAACGAGTAACTATGGTGAACTTAAATTTCAATTTTGATCAAAAGATAACTGGTTCAGTCATGTAATGTTTGTCTATATTAATAGCCATGGGTTACTGCTCTCTCTGTGAGGTACGATCAGCGACATTTTATCTCCTTCAGAGGATAATTTGGCACTAGAAGAAACACAAACGTTGTTATATCTAACCAGACTGCAGTGGATTCTTCTTCTTCTTTGTGGCTTTTAAGGCCGTGGCTATGTATCCATAGACTGCCACTCTGTATAAGCATCGCCCCTCATTGGCCAGTGTAGGTCACGTGATGGGTGCACCACGTGACGTTGTATTTTAGTTCATAATTATTTTTAGCTAGCCCTTTTATTCTAACCCTAACCCAGGAAATACACTGAAATGTTTATTTTTGTCGTATATGTATTTTTGAAGGTGGAATTTGCTGTGTTAAATATGTTAAAATGAGAAAATATATATATGTCAAAAGTGGGAGTCGAACCCACGGCAGCCGAAGGAAGAATCATTGAGTCAGGCACCGTTAGACCACTCGGCCATCCTGACGCAGTGAAAACACAGGCACATTACGCTTATGTAGAAAAGCTCTGGCAACATCATTGGTCGTACCCATAGTCCCGGGGGCTATGGCTGCGTTTAATATATCTCTCGACACTTTTTTTTTTTTTTTAATGATTTTTTTATGGCGGTTGGCATCCAGTCGTTGCATTACCGCAACCCATCAAATTACGAGTGGACAGGACTGAAAGCACCAGTCCAGAGCCGTTTAGAACGAGAGTTGTGACAACAGAAGTTCTAAATAGACTGAAATAGTTCCCGGAAATAATTGGCGGGCAATTTCAATCCCTTGAATCCGAGTGACATAACTGGGATTTTAGGCAATTTGTCGTCGATAACGGCATTGATGCACACGTTAATGGTTTAGATATGCTAATAATAATAATATCCAATATGACTATTTAAACGTCTTACTGTTTACAAGTGCATCACAAACTGTACTCCGCTCTAGCTCCATTGAGCTGCAACAGTCAACTGCTCACTTCCAGGAACTATTGTGAGGCTCCCTGAACTGCCATTGTCGTAACCATTGGAGTAAACAGAGTTGTGGCAACTCTCTCCCTCTAAACAGTCTTCCTTCAGTAAACGCCATGCTTTAAATATTATGTTAAATCATTTTTTATTTTATTTATTTATTCAGTTCATTTCCGACATGGTTGCAATCACAAAATTTCACTTTGACATTCAGAGCAAAATCACATCGTTTTTTTTTGGTTTTTTTTTTTTGTCTTTTTGCATGCCGGAAAGGGTGACGGAAAAAAGCAGTTTGCTTATCTAGATCCGTCCCCTGGTTTTAACACAAATAATTTTACATCAAAGCTCGTGTCTTTCCTGGTCAAACATTTTTTTTTTTTTTTGTGTGACATGTTCTCGTCTGCAGTCATTGTTCCTGTTGTTACTCCTCCTCACTGTCCTTTTTATCCATATCTTCTCGGGCTTTCTTTTCCAGTCGTTGTTTACGTTCCTCCAACTCTCCAAACGAAAAGTTCTTCTTCTTTCGTAGTACCTTCATATCATCAAATGATCTCTACTGGCTGAGCATTAGCTAAGTTGTTGCTTTTAATAAAATTATAGGATATTTGTGTTTTTTTAAAATACATTTTTATTTTTAAGTACGATGTGTTAATTAAGAACTCTTCCAGTGACTTTACATTTGAATCATTGAATATATTTTTTATAGCTAAGTTCTGAGTTACATTTGATTAAATTATGGAAAAATGTATTTTATACTGTAAATTACCCTTTTTTTGCTCATGTTAACATGTAAAGACTTGGGATATTTAAAGATAAATGTTTATTTTATTTTTTACTTTACTCTGCAACATACGGATGGCAACAAGGTAATGCACCGACAGTTCACTGAAACGGCATTTACGAATATTTATTACTACTAATAATCAGTGTTGGGCTAGTTACTCAAAAAAGTAATTAATTACTAGATACTCGTCATTACTTCTCTAAATTGTAGTGAGATTACTTCACTAATTACTGTATTTGAAAAGTGACCACTATTTATTACTTTACTTTCTTGTTTCTTAATTGACTGTATATACATGGACAAACGTCATAGCCATAAATAACCTCACTTAGCCTGCCTGCATAGTGTTGATGGATTTCTTTATTTATTTTTATTTGTTTATTTGATAGGGACAGTGCATATTCATTACAACTGTAACAGTGTAAATATGCCAGTTTATAGCAAAGATGCGAATTTCCATCTTTTGTCCTTAGGCAGGTAACACAAAATAGAAATACATTTAAAACATTTCATATAACAATAGCAAACAGTTAAAACAAACATTATATATAACAGACAGTTAAAAGTGTTCACAGACTTGGCTTTCCTTCATCCACAGTTTAAGGTGTAGTTTAAAAGTGGACAGTGTGGGGCATTCTCTTAATGTTAAAGGAAGACGCGGTGCGTCTGTGTGGCACCTCACTGTCCCCACGAGCAGTGGCCCTGGTGCCCGTTCCCCTCACTACCTTATGTTTGATAAAATCCTTTAGTGGAGGAGGAGCCAGTCCGTGCAAAACTTTAAATACAAAACATGAATTTTTAAAATGAAGAAAGTTATTGAAAATGAAAAGATTATGCTTCTCTAAAATCCTACAGTGGTGAAATGAATTTGGTTTTTGTTCATAGATTTTTATTGCTTTTTTAAAAAGCAATTCATTTGATACTCTGGTTCAGATTGATGTAAATTCACTGGGTCTGAGTTTCAGTCTACACATGAACTCCCCATTTCACTGCCCTACGTAAAAGGGCTGCAGCTGTCCATGTTTGTAAAGCAATGCGAGCCTCAGCACAGTGGCCATACCAGCCTGTCATTGCCCGATTTCATTAGATCTCAGAATCTTAGCAAGTCTGGGCCCGGTTAGTTGTTGGATGGGAGACCACTGAGAATTCCAGTCGTCCCAGTGGTATCTGTCATTGTGTCCTAGCATGAATGTCGTGAGTGTTGGTGGTGGTTGGAGGGGCCAATGGCGCACTGTGTCAGCCTCACTTCCATCAGTCTGCCTCATGGCAGCTATGGCTACAATAGTAGCTTACCACCACTAAGTGTGGAGTGAAAGAATAATCCGTTAATTCTGTAAAGCGACTGAGTCCAAAAAAGCGCTTTGCCCACAACTACTGAAACTCATTTATGTTGAGTTCATGGTGATGTTAGGGCTGCACGATTATAGAAAAAAATAATAATCACGATTATTCAAATGATCCAAAAGTTATCCTTCAAACACTAAAATCAAGTCTGTCCACTTTAGCACAAAACAAAACCCTCCTTACACTGATGTCTTTGCTCTCGGTTTTCATTCATCAAACTCAGTGTTCCCATAGAAGAGAGTTTGACTTGACACTCGTTTACCAAGCGTTTTTGCTGTGTTTCTCCTGTCATGTTTCAAGACCACTAGCAACAACTTTGCTCATGTTGGCCTGCAGGAGGGGAGGAGCTTGCATGTGCATGGATTTAACAACTCAAAGTTAGTATTAATAACGTGCGTGCAAGCTTTATTATTTGTAGATGTCTGAATTAGTGGGTTTGTTTTATTTAGCAAATAAAACATGTTAAAAAAAAAAAAAAAAAATTAAAAAAAAATTATATATTATTTTTTTAAATAATCGTTTTTTCTTGATTGTTATTTTTGTAATTGTTGGGTGTAATAATCAAATTCTTAATCGAATTTTGATTAATTGAGCAGCCCTAGGTGACGTGCTAGTTTAGTCTTCCTACCAGGGATGAGGGCTGTCCCAGAGTGTGTCTGCGATTACTGCTCCACCACGACAACAGACTATATGCTGGAAAATAAATGTAATGCCGGAAAGTTTGTTCTTTCAGAAGAGAAAAGTAGTTTATTTACCAATATTTTAAGTGTAGTGTGTTACTTTGTTACCCAAAAAAGGTATATTATTACTATATGCATTACCCCAACGTGTGTGTGCGTGTGCGTGCCAGGAGGGAAGGGATGGGATAAACGTAAATAAGGGAATGCAGTAGTTTGCCATTAATAGAGGTAGAAAAAAAGGTAAATAACATAAATAATAAAGACAGAAAGAAAAGCATACAATAAATAAAAATAGCCCTGATGCCCAAATAAACTAAGAGGCCAAGGGCGACCCCCCTCCAGCAGGCCACTTTCTTTTCTTCTTTTTCCCTGTTAAGAGGGGTATTCCAGAAAGGTGATTCAGCAAACTAAGTTTCTCCATAAACACTGGGTCAACATACTCCGCGATGGGAAACTCTTGAGTATCCAATTCCATTACCGTTGGCATGAAGTGGCTCAATCAACTCTGAGTATGTGAACCTTGGGTTACTTAAGTGATCGAGCATGATAAAAAGCCATCATCAATGGAGAAAAGATAACACAAACTGCCATGGCAACCAGCCGGAAGAGAGCGATTTATTTCACCCTAATGCGTGAAATAAGCAGGTGTTTGAGGAATATGTGCCTATATTAAAGGTGCGTTCACACAGAACGCGACTTCAGCGATTACAGTTGCTTAAAATGCCCATGATGAGTCGCTTGAACATTGTCGTGCTTTTTGTCGCTTCATCACTTAATTTCTCCAGTGACGTGACGACCAGGGAATAGTACGAATAGTACGCGTTTGAGGAGCCGGCAGCAGCGCTGAGAGGGCTGATATCTTCTTCAACAGCCTTACGTTCACACTTATCATAGACCGCTCCACTTGTGCTTACGGTTTAAATGATTAACTTGTAGAGTTACGAAAGGATGAGTTCACTCAAAATATACTTGACCCCAGTAAGTTGAGGAAGAGTACATCCCTCCCACTACAGTGAGAGGGCTTTAGCCTCGGACCTGCTCCAACACTTTTTAATTCCTGAAGTAGCTCTGTACAAAGTTTGCTAGTTAGCCACTCAGCTGTGTTTGACCAGGGATTGATGACTTGCTAGACTACCGCCTCTCCAGGACAACGTTTGGACACCCCTGCCCTTAGTAGATACCCATTCACACTTGTTTCATCACTGTTACTCGCCATTATTTATTTTTATGAAACTCTGTTGTTAATTCGTACTACCAGATAACCTTGAATCTACAAGGCTATGTCATATCTGGCCGAAATTAGATATGAAATTAGTTAGCCCCGTTAGTTCTGCAGCTGTGGTGACTTCTCGGAATAAACTATTTAGGGAAAGTACTTTCATGATGTTTCTTGAATGAATATGCATGTTTGTTTTTTGGAAGTACATAAACACTATTGTTGGTGTACACATGACTAATACAGGTACCTTTTATGTATGAAGCAGACCACATACTTAATGCACAATGCCGCCTAAGTGTATAGATGACCACCACTGGTCCTTGAAATGTTTATAACCGTACCTTCTTTCTTCACCCAGCACGAGGAGCACATGTCTCGAGTGTTTGATGAAGTTATGGGTCTGGGAGAATTTGCTGACTCTTCCAGAGGCTCTGCCGGCTCCTGTAAGAGCAGCAGTCAGGATGAAGCAAAGGGAGTGGATGAGACCTCAGGCCATGAGGAGCAGCCACCTGTGGAGGACGATAGCTGCAGTGGTAGACAAGAAGAAAAGATGAACACAGGCGTGGGAGAGTCACGCCCTCCTCCTATCTCGTCCTCTTCCCCCCAGCACTCCTCTTCATTCAACATCAGCACTAGTGAGGGAGGAGGTGGAGGAAGCGGGGCAGCAGCATTTGATGATGCCCTTGATGGTCTTCCGTCTTTGGGACGAGAGGAAGAGACAGAGGAATGGAATTTTTCTCTGCCAATTGGAGCGCTGGAGGATGTGGATGTGACAAAGGAAAGCAGTAAAAGAAAAGAGGCAGAAAAGGAGGACTGTGAAACTCAAGCCCATGACACCAGGGAGGAGGAAGAGGATGAGCGAGAAATAAGTGGCTCAACGTTGACCTCCGATTCCTTTGACCACACGCCTGAGAACAGTCAAGGTAAAAGTGCAATTTACACTTATTAAGCTTTATTATACTGACCAAGTGCATGAAATTTATAGGGTCCTATGTTTTCCACGTTAACGGAATCGCGGCTGGAATCACGGAACAATAAAGACAAAATCCACAGTTAAACGCGTAATGTGACACAATGTGAATTAAACTGCGTCATCATGAATCAAAGGACGTTTTTCTGGGAAAACGTTTTGTGGGACCACACATTCGGTGCATCGCCCGCATCCCTCCCTGAGCTAAATTTGACTAATGCTGTATTCTAAGGCTGAACGATTAACCTTAACTGCTATTAAGGTAGGGTTGCTCCATTATAGAAAAATGATAATCATGATTATTTTAGTCATAATTGAAATCACGATTATTCAAACGATTATTTGTCAACCAAAAAGTTATTTAGTTTAGTTAACACAAAATATATTCTTTAAACATAAATAAAATCCTTCAAACACTACAATCAAGTATGTTCACTTTTGCACAAAACACTTCTTGCACATGATGTGTCTTAGCTCTAGATTTTCATCATCAAACCCAAAGTGTTCCAATATAAGAGAATTTGACTTGCCTTGCTTTTTTACCAAGTATTTTTGCTGCGTTTCTCCTGCCATGTTTCAAGACCATGAGCAACAACAGTCCTCGTGTGTAGCCTGCAGGCTAGCTTTGGCTTTGAGAGGGGAGGTGTTTGCATGTGCATGGATTAAACAACTCAAAATTAGTATTAATAACGTGTGTGCGCCAAGCTTTATTATTTGTTGATGTCCAAAATAGTGGGTTTGTTTTATTTAACAAATAAATAATATGTAAAAAAAAAAAAAAAATAGTTTTTTCTCGATTGATGTTATTTTGTAATCGTTGGGTGTAATAATTGAAATTGTAATTGAATTTCAATGAATTGAGCAGCCCTATATTAAGGTTTTCACTACTGCAATAACGTAACCTCACATGCTGAGGTTTTTTTCTTCCGTCTCTTTCATTTGAGTGATATATATGTTCACCTATCAGAATTGCCGAGATCCGCCGTCCTAGGCTGCTGGCCAATCAGAAATGGTTTAAGGACACACGCTTGTATGCGCTACACTAGGGCCCTATAAAATTCCCGTTAATGGAATCACGGAATCGAACAATGAAAACAGAATCTACTGTTGAACTTGGAAGTGGACAGAATCGGGTTTAAATGGCGTCACCGTGAGGAAAATGACGTTTTTTATGCGGAAATGTTCTTCCCTCTCTAATCCTGGATGCTTCAAACATCACCTAAACACTGTCTAAACTGGCAAAAAATACGTAAATCATCCCTGACTCCTAAATCAGAGTAGACCAGTGCCTGCTTAACTTTAACGTGTCTGTAAAGCTTCGTCTGTTTCTCATGTAGCGCTGCATCGCTCTGTGAGAACATGAGTCAGCTTTAATCAGCTTCATCTGCTCAGAGCGTTTAAACATCTCATCAGAGCTACAGAAGATCTGTGGATAAAGTTGTTCTGTTGTTGTGGACGAGACCATCGATACCAGGGTCTGAAACATTGTAGATTATTGATAACTTCTGTAAATTATTCTACCCCCTAGTGTTGAAAAAACACTTCTTACACGTGATGTATCTTGCACATTTATTATTGTTATCATTACGGTCTGGAATGATGTCATCAGGATCATTTAAATTAGTTTAATTTAAATTAAGTTGATCAAAACTTAATCAATAAACCTGCTCAGATTCAGTAAACTATTGATCCCTGAAGGGGAGTATGGTGACATTAATGCTGGTCTCATACATATATGACATGGATAATTAAAAAGAAGCAGACAGAATAATCCATGTCACTACAACTTATATCTACCTTTTAATTGTTTCTTACTCATTGTTTTAAATTACATTAAATTACATTTTTATTTTCTGGTTTAATTATGATTTTCTTTCTTTTTTTATTTGTATTTATTTTGTTTCCTCACAGTACAACTTATATCTTCCTTTTAATTGTATCTCACTTTATTTTGGACATACATTTTGATTAATTATGTTTTTTTTTTTATTAGTATTTTATTTCCTCACAGGAGTTAAAAACTAACTACTTTTATGAATTTTTTTAATTAATATTTCTAAAACAACGGAATTTTAAAAAAATGATGTGGAAAACAGAATTTGGGAAAAAAAATATAACCCATGTGCATTTAAATGTACAAAATATAAAAAAAAAAAAAATAGTAAATTGAATCGAAATCGCAATAAAAAATTGCAATTAGGTTTGTCAAAATTGCACGAATGCTTCCACAGGAGCGAAAAACGTGTTCCCCATATTCGCTACATATGCGCGTCTGAAACAGATATAAAAAGGCGCCAACCAGACAACCTTTCTTTTCACCATCAACTATGGAGGACCCCAGTAAAATCGCTGCTCTTTATTTTCTGTGAAAGTTGAAGAGCCCTCAAAACGCTCGACGCTGGCGTTCCTGGACTCACCACGTTAACCAGTGACGCATCCAACTCGGTTAGTTTCAGTTTTCTTCAGAAGCTGCGGCACATCCTTCCTGTTCCGGTCTCCTCCATGCTAAAATGGGTGAAAAGACGGATGCTTGTGTTGACAGCCTGATGTCATTGACAACAAGGACTCTGATTTGCTCTCGCACCTGCGCATGTTGAATATTTTCAACTCAAGCGAATGACGAATGTCACAGAAAAACGGGAGCGCACATGCCACAGCGAACACTCTTGCCACGCAGATCAAACCGCGCCCCCCACAGGACCAGAATTCACTGCGTCTATCTAATTGACTTTGTATGTAATTTGGCCGCGCAAACATTTTGCGTCGCATCTGGTGTGAAAGCAGCATAAGACTGCCAAAAAACTACACAACCCCATCACTCACGCCATAATACAGAGCCAACCAGTTCCTGCTTAACTTTATTGTGTCTGTAAAGCTACGCCCATTTCTCGTCAAGTGCTACAAACGGGAAGTGAGGGCGCTCTCTGAGCAGTTTTTGTCAGTTTCACCTGCCCAGAGTGTTTGAGCAACACATCTCTTCAGCTACAGAGGCATAAAGTGGCAAAAAGTTAGCTGTTGCTGTGGACGAGACCTCTGATGTCAGGGATTAGAGTTTTTAACAATACATCATAGGTTAATGATAACTCAGTAGCTTCTAATTCTGTAAAATATTCTGGCCCCCACGTGGTGAAATAACTGATTCATCCTTGTGTCAATGAATTTTTGTCTCATCATTATGGTCTGGAATTATGTCATCAGGATAATATAAATTAAGTTGATCAAAATGTAATCAATAAACCTGCTCAGATTCAGTAAACAATTGATTTCTGAGGGGAATTATGGTGACATTAATGCTGCTCTCATACGTCTTTATGACATGAATAATTAAAAAGGAGCAGTCAGAATAATCCATGTCACTACAACTTATATCTACCTTTTAATTGTATTTTACGCATTGGTTTTAAATTATTCTTTCATTTTGTTTATTTACAACAGTTAAAAACATGATTTTCTTATTTCATTTTTAAAAAATAAAATACATTTTATAGGGCCCTAAAATTAGCTGGAAATTATGCCCTAAATTAAGTTTGTGCAATTACAAGATCTTAGATCATGAAGGATTAGAATGTGACGACGATCTGCAAAAACACAGATCGTAGAACACGTAAGATTTTAAATGGACCCGTTCAATGAGTCCATTTTCTGCCGTGGAATTTGGGCACTCGTCTATGTAATACGGACCCCCCCTTTTTCTGCTGCGGAATATAGACCCTGTGTATATGGTTTTACATATAGTAAATTATATATAAATATATGAATATGTAGATATACCTTATTTTCCGGGCTATTGCTGTATTTGCTGTATTCCAATAATTTAGCAATTTTCCAAAAAATCACCCTATTGGCTGATGAGGGTGTCCTTCAGATGACTCAGATAATCAGAACAGGCAGGTAGGTGGGCTGCTGTACTTTGGTTAACTCAACTGAACTCAACTTTATCTATAGAGCCCTTTAAGGCAGCCGCAGCTGGCACAAAGTGCACTAAAACAAGAATAAAAACTTATGTAATTATAAAATAAAATAATAATAATAATGTAATAAAATAAAACAGTGAAAAGAGACCAGCCACAGGACACCAAAATAGGACCAGAGTTTCATACTGGGTTAAAAGCCAAGGAATAAAAATCGGTTTTAAGTGCAGTTTTAAAACTGTTTTCCGTATATTTCTGTGTATTCTGATCAGTTTCAACGGATGAGTTTCCATACTCCACATAAAGCGTCTTCCTAACTGCCCCGCGTCTGCATATCACTCCATTTATAGTTTTTTAGTCCGGGCTACCAGACTCAAAACACCACCTTTGTTGTTGTTGTTGTGTACACTAGTTAAAATCACTACTTCTCTGTTATTCGTGAACAGATTGGACTGAAATTTGGTAGTTATAATTTATGGATGTTTACGCATCAACACCCGAGCCTGATTTTCGATTTCGGGCCCAAAAAAAAAGCTGATTTTTAATTTATTTGCATGTCAAATATTACGACGGTTGTTAGTACCAAATCATTGGCACATATCATTATATAAATAGGGCTCATTCGATTACGAATATTCCTCGCACAATTTGATTAGGGGCCCGGGGGCCCACCCTCTTTTTTTTTTTGGCAATTTCCATTAAAGTTTTCTTCTCATTGATTTGTGAGTCAAATATTGTGACAGTTGGTGGTATTGAATCATTGACGCATACCAGTATATGAATCAATGGGGCCCATTACTCCGTCTGTGCCATGGGGGCACAAGGGACTGAATTGTTGAGCATGTGGTACGTGCTATTCGGTGCAGAGACGTTCCGCGGGCCCGGCCGTAGTTCATCCAAACGTTTTACTGAAGCAGACTGACTGAAAAATTCACACACAGAGCGCATCGCCACATTGGCCCCACCCTCAACTTTAAAGAAAAAATAGCATCCTATATGCCGCAAAATATGGTATATGGTATGTATTAATATATGTTGCACTAAAATGTTGTTCATCAAACAGCATTTGACAAACATAACCCAGAAGGAAAAAGGGGGAGAAGCATTTCTTCAACTGGTTTAGTGGTTTATAAAAGTGAGTGTAGTTGTTAAACTTACTTTCCTTTGCTCCATCAGATGGTGGTGGTGTCCCAAGCCAAGCAGAGGAAACTGAAGACAGCCAACAAGAGGTGGGATTTTAATAAATATGCCTAATTACTGGCTTTTTGAGTCTGCGCCCTTTCATTATGAAAATTTTTTTTTTTTTTCAGGCAGCAGAGGCAGCTCCAGTAGAAGATAACAATCACCCAGTGTCTCCCAGTGTGAACATTAAAGATGAGCCGGAAGACGAAGGCTACGATGCTGCATTACTGCCCCAGAGCTCTGCCAGACAGATCAAAGAGGAGCTGGAGCAGGAGGTATCCCAGCCTCACTGTTACTCACTGATGCTCAGTTATATTTTCAGACTAATCAAAGTTTACATCAAACGTTTTGTCTTCTTCTTTGTAGCATTTTTAAATGTTGTGTGAATGATCCATCCAAACATCTGATATCGTTTAATTTGATCTTTCAGGAAGAGCTAAGGATCAGCTCAGTCTTCTCTGTCGGTGGAGGGAACACCTTCACACCCCCAACTAGTAAGTAAATGTACATATTTCTTCAATATTTGCTTTGTGATTTTAATTTAAAAACTTATGAGTGATTATTAGACTGATAAGACCAGGGGTGCCCACATTTTTTCAGTTTGCAAGATACTTTTTACCACAGATGGCGCTTTGCAATCCCCCTACCTTTGCTGTTGGCGGGGGGGGGGATTTCGGATTGGGAGAGGTTGTAGGCTAAATCACTATAAACACTATGATACTTCCTTTGGATGCCAGTTTTCAGCTGTCTATATTTATTATATCTGTCCCTAACAAATAACCTTAGATAAATAGAATTTTCAGGTACAAAGCTACCACATCCATGTTCATTCAAATATCAACATGGTCAAAAATCAAGTCCACGTTAATTTATAATCACAGTTGTGTGTAAATGTGCACATAAAACAAAAATACTCAAAAAGTTTGAGTTCAAATAATTATTAAATCAATATATTAGGTGCTATCAGGAGACCCTTCGAGTCTAAAGTCAGACCAATAAAGAATTAAACAATAACAATTATATATATTTTATATGAAAATGTACACTATTACAATCAATATTTTTGTAATAATCAAATACAATAATATTGAAACAGAGATGCTTCAAAATTGAGTCGGAGTGAGTTAATACATTTTGAAAAAGTAAATACCATAGAAATTTTTTTTGAAAATAAACTATATAAAAGCTATAGAGTATAATTTAGCCTTTCCCTTTGAACATGCCGAATCAAAACTGTTAGTGATGGACAGCAGTTTGTTTACAGCAGCGTCTCAGATCATCTCAGTTTAACACAACTGGTCAGTTTATGAAAGACTCAGGTTAAAGAGTCTGCGTTAACCCACTTACCCAAATACTCTGAAAGTCTGCTGTTCATACACCAGGATCCTCATTTATAAAGAAATGTAGGATCCAAACCAGCAGCGCATGTGTGCTGAAAAAATATTCTGATTTGTGATGCTGTGCATATGACAGCTGCAAGCATTTTTCCCTTTTATAAATCAAAATCCACCTGGAGGTTTGTGCAGTTGGACTCACCTCATGCTCCACCTCCGACACACATTCTACCATAAATGGTCAATGCAAAGGACGTCGTGAATGGATTTTGCATATAAATGCACCTGCTGACCAATGGCATTTTACGCTCGATCATGGCAGGAAAAGCAAGGAAAAGGAATTTCACGGAGAGCGAAGTAGAGGTTCTTGTGGGTGAAGTGGAAGCCAGAGGAACTATATTGTTTGGTGGTCACAGTAGTGGCATCACAAATAAACGAAAAGCAAGAGAGTGGCAGCACGTCGTCGCTGCTGTTAACAGTGTGAGTGCCACAAAGCGAAATGTCGCAGAGGTGAGGAAGAAGTGGTCGGATCTGAAAGTGGAGGCCAAGAGGAGAGTGTCGTACCACCGCAGAAACAGACCTGCTACAGTTGGGGTACAGGGGATACCCGAGCCCACAGAGCTGGAGAAGAAAATATCATCCATCCTTGAGACGACCAGTCTTTGTGACACAGTATCGGCAAGAGAAAAAGCCACAGATTTGGACAAGACCACTGGGAAGACTGGTAAAGTATAGTTTTATCTGTTCATTAATTGTAATTACATATTCAATAGTTGTGAAAGGCAGCGTACTGTGTTGTGTCCTCAGTCAATCTACAGTTGGAAGCTGTGGGGGACGAAGAGGTTCCTGTCACTGCGTGTCCTGGAACCAGTGCTGAAGTCCTGCTAACCCCCAGCACCAGTACGTCCAGAGCTCATGCTGCTCCTGGAAGAGGCCGGGTCCTGACTGAGGCTGTCCTGCATGCACAGAGGGACACCATCACTGCAATAAATGAAGTCAAGGATGAACTGAAAAAAATTGAAGCAGTGATGAGCACCATGTGTGATGCAATGACAGTAATTGTTAGCTCAATTAAAGCTTTTGTTGAAAAATAAAACATACTTGCCCTTTTATTGCAAACGTTACATGCCAACTTTACGGAGCAATGGTCCCTTCACATCGTAGAGGTGGCTTTGGGTCAGGGTCCTCATTATGTAAAGGAAGGATGCCATGTGGGAGGAGAAAGTCATCCCTCAGTGCCACGTTGTGTAACTTAACTCCAACTGGTTTGACGAGGTTAAAGGCATCTGATGTTCCCATGGTAGACTTCCTCGTTTTAAGGTGTCTTCCTTGTTCAGCTGGAAAAGATATTCGCGCCTCTGTAGTAAGATGCGTGATAGTGGCATCCAAAGTCTGTACCCACCGCCATTTCAGAGTCCAGTTTTTAATTTTCTGTTGAATGAAATGTCAAAATCCATCCACCATAATGTTCCTGTTCTTCTTAGGAGTAACGTTATAACATCCAAGGAACTAGATGACTTAAAATGTGTTCAAATGTTGGATTAAAATGCTACTTCTCTATAGACTATGGAAGCAGAAATATTATGAACAGTCCTGACATAATGTAAAGTCAACTCAATAGGCGAACACTGTTTTACTGGAATCCAAACGACGATTCCCACATATAAATTTAAGTGACATCTACAGTATTTAAAGAATAAAAGTTTCTAAAGTGGAAGTTTTAGATGATATATTTTGCAACTGCTTCATTTAAAAACCCATTTTTCCAGCCACCATTTAGAATATAGACGCATATGTACATGAAATTTCTTCCCTGCAGTGGGCATCCACTGTGTGGCACCCAGGAAACAGTTAGGGTTAATTGACTTGTTCAACGTCCCGCAGTGATTGTCCAGGTTGGATTTGAACCAGTAACCTTCCAGTTACAAGCCTGCTTCCTTAACCATTAGTCCACCACTTGGCACTGCAGGGATGGGAAAAGGTTGGGCCTGCAGTGGAATTAGTAAGGTTGTCACTTAACTTTTGCGGAGCTGTTTTTAAGAAGAACCGACCCATGAAACCAAAAAACTTTTCACTTTTAATGTTCCAGTGTCTCACTTAAAACTCCAACTCCAAAACTCTTTGTTGCCCCATACTGTGCTGCTAAAGAGTCATGCCCAGATCTAATAGCTTTGCTTGGCAAATCTCGATTGCTGTGATATAATCCCTATCTTTACATTACCCATTGTACATCTCTGCAACTAGCCGACTCATTTACTTGTTGATGAATATATTGAGAATTGGTTATTTGTTTGGACCTTGAATGATAATTATTTCTATGGCACACGTTTGTTTTTGTTTTATCGCTAGGATAGTTCTTTAGTTCACCTGTGGTATTTAATGTAACTACAATAAATAGTTTTAGGATGCTTTGGAGTTTTTCTTTATCCTTTTTAGATGTTTCTAACTATTTTACATGCATTGTCAGTAGCTAATATATTTCCTCCACGCCAGTGCCAGCACCGATTTCGGCAGCACCAGCCCCAGTTCCAACTGCCCTTTTCATCCCAGGAAGAGGTGCTGTCCTTCAAGCCATGACGCCTCTCACAGTCAGACCACCAGCTCCAACAACCATTTCACTACCATCCATCCCCCATGTACCTCTACGCCCTCCTCCTCCAGCTTTGTCTGGTTGTGTTCGTTGCAGCGGCTGTACTAAGGTACTTAACAGGGATTCAGATTGAACTGTAGAATTCCAAATATGACTGTATTTATTAATTATTATAGAAAAATATTTTGTTCTTTATTATATTTTGCCATTTAAGCTTCTGTATAATGTTAAAAAGTTTCAGAAGTGAATTTTAATTACAAGTTCTACCAAAAGATCATATACTGTATAATACTAGAGGTTTAGCAACATAAGGTTTGTCAAAAACAAGTTTGGATGAACTTCGGCCAGGCCCGCGAAACGTCTCCGCGCCGAATAGCATGTACCACATTCCTGAGAATTCAGTGAAATGATTCGGTTCCACCAAATAAAAAAAGGTCTCAGAGGCTGTTAACGTTCGCTCATAGAATATTTATGTCAAATTACAGCCCGATTCAACAAGCATTAACGAAGGTGCAGTCATTTGAAAAATGGCCTCGCGCCCCCGTGGCACATACCTCATTCATATATTGGTATGTGTCAATGATTCGGTACCACCAACTGTCACAATATTTGACTCACAAATAAATGAGAAAACTGCTTTAATGGGAATTGCCCCTCAGGCCCCTAATCAAATTATGTGGGGCATAATCGTAATCTACGTTGAATTACCTTTGAAACGATATATCACATGACTATATTCCCATTAATTTGGAAATTACTGGAAATGGGGGGTGGGCCCCCTGACCCCATTTAAATGAAAGGGCACTGACCGTATTCATACCAAACTGCATTCCGACCTAACTATTACTAATGGAGGAGTAGTCTTTTAAAACATTTGGCCCCCTGGAGCCGCCATGACACATACAGGGTAATGGGCCAATGATTTGGTACCACCAACCGTCGTAATTATTGACTTGCACATAAATGAGAAATCGACTTTCATTTTTTTCTTCTTTTGGGGCCCCAAATCGAAAATCAAGCTCCGAGCATCTATGCGTACACATCCATACATTATAGCTACCAACTTTCAGTTCGATCCGTTCACGAATAAGAGGAGTAGTGATTTTAACTAGTGTACACAATGAAAAAGTGAGAGGTGTTTTGAGTCCGGTAGCCCGGCCTAATTATTGTGAAGCAGCCAAGAGTACAAAGAATCAACTTCCTATGTCAGCGCTATCCTGCCTCAGTAATGACGCTAACTCATAGCATTGTGATTGACCAAAGTATAGACATATTATCAAACTAGCGGAGTTGGAACTCTGTTCCAGACTTGTTACCCAGTGCTGGCCGATGACGGGTTTTCTGTGGCACTGTGTCACATGACCGAAACACTGCAGCTCAGCCAATCAGATAATTCTATAACTTCAGCCAATCACAGTCCTATAACTTAGCGTCATTACCATATTTAGATAGATTAGACTGATCACAGCCCTTTGAAAAGATGGGTTCTTAGTACTGCTTCATAAGCGTTTTTGACAAACTTTACCTTTCAAAACCTTTTGTTTTATACGTCAACTTTTGATAGTTTGTCATTAAATCTAACTACAGTCTGTTAATGATGTTTAAAAATAGCATTTCTGTTCATGTCCAACAAGTTGTCTTAAAATGTAAGCAGCATGCTGTTCGTATTCATTGTAAACCTTAAAAAACAAATCACTCAAATGTTTTATTTCACACACTTTTGATAAATTATCTTCACACTAGTTACATGTCTGGCTCAAATGTTCTTTTTTGTCTGTTTTTTTTGTTTTTACACCAGGTTCTACTGAAAGGCCAAACAGCATTTCAAAGAAAAGGCTCCACGCAGCTTTTCTGCTCCACTGTCTGCCTGACAGGCCATCTGCCTCCAATTGTTAGGAATCGGGTCTGCTTCCAGTGCAAAAGGTACCCTTTGATTTCCACTTTACATCATTAGGAATTGCATTAAGCAGTTGGCGTTATATCCAGTGATGCACATAAGTGGTCAAAGTTGCACCTGCTCATCCAAAATGTCCAAGGTGCATCAGATCTCATTTTAAAACACACATTTGCGAACCTAGGATTTTAGTTGGGATCGATTGATGGGAACAGCTAGACTCGGCTCATGATTGGGAGCTGATTTGCTTTAGTCACACTTGATTGGTCAATACATGTGCTTCCATCTCTGTGTCTAAACTGATGAGTGGGTGAGTGAGGCTATATACACACCGCTCAGTGCGCCTCACGCTATCAATAGCGAGGGGGAGGGACACTAGAGAAACACGTTATTAGAGAATACAGAGCTCGGTTTGGACACATTTTAATGTCATGGAATGTAGACTAAGCCATCTAAACCAGTGCTTTGACTTAATTGAGTTAATTGCAATTAATTAATTAATTACAGAAAAAATAAGCACTAAAAATGCAGTTAAAGTGCAGAACCTTTTTCATTGCAAGAGTTCCCGGTATGCCCATAATACTGATGCACAGATGACAACACAAGAAACGAGAGAACCCAAGCAGAAGTCCTTCGTGTGGTCCATGGGCATTTTTTTTAGTCTAAATAATAAAACCTGATCGTACCCCATTTGAGAAACACTGGTCTAGTCTACCGAGTGACCCGAAGCTGCAGAGCCGCTGAAGCGTTGCTCGCTTGATGAAGCCTTAATCATGTGTTCACCACGTGGTGGTTGGCTGACTACTAGGGTTGAGAAAGTGCCTGATTAGATATGCAGCAGAGCCCACATTTTAAATAAAAAGAATCACAGACAATCAGGTTAATTTAATCATGGCAGCCAAAAGCATTGTCATGCACAGAATAACAGTAAAATGCCAAATTTTTCGTTAAGATCGACATACTGTGGTAAAGATTGTTGTGGCCAAGGACAAAATGACTTGGCTAGAGTGGGATTCAAACCCCAATCCCTTTGGTTATTGGATGACCCACTCTACCACTGAGCCACGTGAAAGTCGAGAAAGTCCCTAATGTTAACATTAACATTTTGCCCAAAACCTGTATAGATGTGAGGTCAGACTGTGTTCTGTCGGCTTTTGTGACATTGCTCTAAATAAGGAAACGTTGGCCAAAATAAAGCCAGAGATCATGTTTGATCTCATCATCTATGCTAATAGGATTTTAGGGTTTGTAACAACTGCCTCAGGTTTTCTCAGCATCCTCAGACTTTTTTCTGGTTTTTTGCAGAGAGATTGTTCAGCCACGGGACATGGTCACCATTCCTGCAAGTGACCGAAGCTTCATGCATTTCTGTGGTCAATTTTGTCTGTCTGTCTTTCAACACAAGAAGAAAGTTACAGACAAGGTTCCTGAAAAAATGTTTGAAAAAAAAATGGAAAAAAAGCCAGAAAAGCCTCCTGAGAAACCAACGGATCGCCAGCCAGTCAAACCATTATGCAGCGTCTGCAGGATGTCCAGCAAGGTGGAAGGAGCAGCCTAGAAGAGGCCTATGTTTTACTGTCAGATTTTTGTGTTTCACTGGAACCTTCTGCCCCTACAGATTGAGCATGAGGTCAACCATCAAGGGCGGCTGCACAACCTTTGCAGTGATGCTTGTTTTGCAACTTGGCGGATGATGCGTCAATTAGCCATGAACTGCTGTGAAGTCTGTGGCCTCTACTGTAACAGCTCTTCTGGTTCCTGTCAAACGCTAACAATAGAAAAATCACAACTCAACTTCTGTAGTCCCACCTGCATTTCCACCTACAAACAGGTATGTGTGTGCCGTAATGATGTCCTGATTAGAGTTTTATAGAAAATATTATGCCTGAACCATCAGAGCAACCTGCATGGAACAAAGATAAAGTTAAACAGCAACCTTGTGTTGCTTCGTGCAGTCCTTAAAGCTCATATTTGGAGTTTCTGAGAAATCTGTTTATGTATCATTCTTTTGAAATGCGAAAAAATGCCTAACTAGTCTTTTACTACCAGTGGTCATTCATATACGTCAATGTGTATAAGTCCCGGCTTCGTCCTATAGACTCCTATACAAATATAAAATTGCGCCGCAATCACCCAGCGAATAGGCTTCAACTTCCTGTAGCGGAGACTTTCAATTAAAGTGAATGCATGGGTAAACTGTGCACAGAAACAAGGCCGCGCGTCACAACAGCAAACAGGTATCACTGAGCGTCATAGCATCATGGAGGAGCGCTCCGAAACTTCAAAGCTTCTACTAAAAAACAAAACAGAAGTCCGGGTTCAAAGCTTGTGGATAAACGTCTTTGTGACCGCAACATCACTTATCTCGGAGCTGCCTTTCAAAGAGGGAGGGACTTTTTAAAAGGTTTCTCAACGGACCCTGATTTGGCGAAATTTTTCATAGACAGGTAATAAACATTTTTTAATCAAACTACCATTAGTGTTTTATTAGTGAAAAACAATACTACACATGTGTTGGTGTGGTAAACATTATGTTCCGCTATGCTCGTGCAAAAAAGTAGAGGTGTGGCTTCTGGTAGATTGGCAGGGGGAGGAAGTCCAGTCCAGTCTGTTTAGGGCAGGACATCGAGACGTTCGCTTTTGAATTTTCGCTCTCTCTTTTAATCCTCCAGATGAAGAGCTGTTCCCTCCGAATAAATGAATTTAGCTACGTGAGATTTTGCCCTAATGTTCAGGTAGTGCTGTGCAATATAACAATGTATAGTGTACTGCGATATAAAAACGTCTATCGTAAGACATATCCTTCTATTGTTTATATATATATATATATATATTTTTTTTTTTTACTGATGCACCAAGAATTCGGCCAACGAAACTTTTTTACTGAAACAGGATGTTGTCATGACACTACAAAACACCGTGGTCGGCGCACATTTGTCTGGATACAAGCCCACGTTTCAATACATCTGAGCACTAAAGCCTCTTCTAAGCAGAGGTTGAGGCGGAGCACGGAGCGAAAATAAATAAAAGTTCACTCTCAAGTGAGATTTAGGTTTGTGTCACGTCGTCACCGTACCTACTGTATGTGTAGCCCTCTGCTCTGTGTTGACACGGACTTTAATGAGAGAACATATTTAATTTGTCAAGCAGTCCCGCAGACACCCATGAAATTACAGATGCCATCACAAAAGTCATATGCCAAGACATGGCCCAAGTACAGTATATATTGTCGAAAAGAAGGGCTTCAGGGAACTGGTCAAAACACTTGACCCCAGATACAATACAACATGCTAGGTCAAAATCATTTATTTTAGATATGTCATTGTGTTTTATATATAAAATATGAGATCTATAGATAAATGGTAGAAAGCTAAGAGAAAATTCCCATTCATTTCATGTAATTTTAGATAAAAATTACTGTATCGGGATGTATGTCGTTACCTAAACTGTGATATAAAATTTTGTGCAGTGAGAAACTCTAGTTTTATGTAACTAAAATTAAAGATCTATAAGGAGTGTTTATGTGATTTTACCTATATAAAATTAAATAATGCAATCGTAATATCGCAATTTATTCTGACAATAATAGTACTAGGGATGTAACGATTCACTCAACTCCCGATAATATTCGATTCACGATATTGGGTTCACGATACGATTCTCTCACGATTTATTTTACAAAATGGGACTGTAGACAAATGATGATTGAAAAATAGGGATGTAACGATTAATCGTAAGGCAGTTAAAAATCGATTCATAGGTATCACGGTTGATATCGATTTTCTGAAAATTGAATCGCAGTACTTTTTTTAACCAGCAGAGGGCAAGTGTACAAGTGTAGGCGGCGGGCGGAGTCTGCTAATACTTTCTTTCTGGCTGCCTTCTACTCTTAAATATGTTAATAAATGATTCATTGCCCCTTTAGCACCGAAAGAATATCTGTAATATTACTTGAATATCTGTAAAAGTCACGTTTTTCTATTAGCTCTGTCTGCTAGCATAGCTTCTCTTCTTCACTGCAAGAATTTCTGCATGCCAACCGACCACTGTGTTACCAGCGCCCTCTGCTGGTCAAAACAAATATGACGTAAATCAGTGTAATTACGTTTTTGTTTTTTTTTAAAGTCCAATTGTTAAGGCACAAAATACATTTTCAGTTGCACTTTTAAAAAGAAAAAGAACTATTATGCAGTTTTGCATTGTTTATTATAGAACCAGAATTTAAATTAATAGGCTTCATTTTCATTTCTATTATTCCTTTATTTATTTCATTCAAGATTTATTTTTAGTTAAATTGCATTGTTTTGAATAGTTTATCAAGGGATTCTTTTGACAATGAAATATAAAAGGAAAATACAGTATTTTCTAGTTTTTTTCCCCAAAAAAAAATTTGTCTACAGTCCCATTTTGTAAAATAAATCGTGAGAGAATCGTATCGTGAACCCAGTATCCTGAATCGAATCGTATCGGGAGTTGAGTGAATCGTTACATCCCTATTGAAAAATATTCCTTTATTTTTTGGGGGGGAAAAAAAACTAGAAAATACTGTACTATTTTCCTTTTATTTTTCATTGTCAAAAGAATCCCTTGATAAACTGTTCAAAATAATGCAATTTAACTAAAAATATATCTTGAATTAAATAAATAAAGGAATAATATAAATGAAGAAGAAGCTTATTAATTTAAATTCTGGTTCTATAATAAACAATGCAAAACTGCACAATAGTTATTTTTCTTTTTAAAAGTGCAACTGAAAATGTATTTTATGCCTTAACAATTGGACTTAAAAAAAAAAAAAAAAAAAACGTCATTGCCCTGTATTTACGTCAGATATTTGTTTGGACCAGCAGAGGGTGCTGGTAACCCCGTGGTCGGTTGGCATGCAGCTAATCTAGCAGTGAAGAAGAGATGCTATGCTAGCAGACAGAGCTAATAGAATAACGTGACTTTTACAGATATTCATGTAATATTACAGATATTCTTTCGGTGCTAAAGGGGTAATGAATCATTTATTAACATATTTAAGAGTAGAAGGCGGCCAGAAAGAAAGTATTAGCAGACTCCGCCCGCCGCCTACACTTCTGGTTAAAAAAGGTACTGCGATTCAATTTTCAGAAGATCGATATCAATCGTGATACCTATAAATCGATTTTTAACTGCCTTACGATTAATCGTTACATCCCTAAATAGTACTAAGAAAATCTATAATTGTGACATCCCAAGTTCCAACTAGCATGTCGCTTCCAAAAAAACAAACTCACTTCTGACTCTCGTCCGGTGTGAACATTATAATTGTTTTTATTTGTTGATGAAAGGATCAATATGTTTGATACAGTGTTCGTTCACGTGAATTTTTTTATTCAGTCCCCATTTCGTTTTCATCACGTGAAAAATATTTTGTCTTCAAAAACTATGACAGAAATTGATCATCAATGCAATTAACACTGGTGGAAAATAAAGGCACTACTGACACTATCTGCCAATATATTGCCAACATGCCGGACCAGGGGGGTTTTAAATTGTTTTGGCAAGTTCATCTGCCATCATCCACGACCTACTGTTGTGTCGGGTTATCTACATTGTTTAATGGTGATGACACTTTGTAAAGCCACTAAAGGCCTTGGTTGGTTGTTGTCTTTAGTGAGAACGACTTTACAGGGTTCAACTTGGCCCAGAACTTGCACACCATCTTGAGTGTCAAGTGCGTCGGTACCCCATGAGGAAGCTTCTTTGATTCCAGACAAAGCTGATAAAAAAGGGCCATGGGGCTCTGGCTACTGGTCTTCTGAATGGATAAATGGAGTGAAGTCATTTGACAACAAATGTGTTAACCTTCGGAGCCTGTGGGATCCTGCCTTATTCAACTGTCAAACAGTGGCCAGTCCAGAGGAAAGATTGCCACCCCATGTCTGTCTGTCACTTACACTTTCAGAGGTGGTATTATCCACTGTTTGGATATATAGTTCTGTTCCAAATTCTTGGTTGGTCTGTGAAACCAATTTCACTCAGAAGATTCCACCTGGCAGTCACCCACAGCTTAAATCTAGCCAACATGGCAGCATCCAGTTGGCCAACCATCATCCAGCTCTCATCGCTGAATTTCTTAGATCTGCCAGAGGTTATAATTTTTTCTATTTTTGTTTTATATATTTGTCTATGAACAGTTTAACGCATAAACCAATTAACACATTTTGATTACATTTTCAGGAATTATCCAAGAAGTGATTAGATTTTAGGGATGATCTGGATCAATACACTGATTCTGGATCAGTTTGAATAATTGCTTTGAGATGGTTCTACAACACCTCCTGCTGGTGACTTTGCACATTACATGTTCTAGTCATAAGTTCAGTTTCATTTTCTGTTTTGAATATACAAGTGACTCCTGTTTAATGAAAATATTGATGAGGAGAGTATTTTTGCGTGGACAGACTTTGTTTAATATATTCTGGTTTGTGTGGGCAAATGTCTATCACAGTTTATTTTTGTGGTCCTGGAGAGCTCCTGTCCTGCATGTTTGAGGTTTCTTCCTCCCAACACACTTGAATCCAATTAATTTGTCACAAGCTACTCATTACATTCAAATGTGTTAAATCAGAGAGACATCTCAAACTGGCAAGACTGTGGCTCTCAGGGCCAATGAAGAACCCTGTCTTAGAACTTGTGTTACAAAATGTGTCAACAGTGCTGCATGTTTATGTGTCACTTCCACAACAGCCCTGATTTTAAGGAGAGAGTTGCTCAGGCTTTCTACAGAGCTGCATGATGACACACCTCCAAATATAAGTGGGTTTTATGAGGTCAACACCTAAAACATTCTGTAGGCTACTGTAACCTACCAGGAATCGAGTTTTATGAACCTGGGCTAGAACATGTTGGACAGAGGTCAGCACAACTACTTTTCAGGACATTGTGGTTGGCTGAAATAAAAATCCAAAACCACGGTACCACAAATGGCCAGAGGGTCTCGGGAACTGTGACGGCAATGTTGAATGACATCTTTAAACATTATTGAAAAAAATGTTGGTGTTCATTATGTATACATCTATTTTCTATCGATAAAGCAAGGAATTTCTGTCTGTGCGTCTGACTATTCCTCAAATAGCTCTGCGAATCAGGCTCAGATTGACCTGCCGCTTGGTTCAAGGGTGTGCAACGTAGGATTTGTTTGGACTGCAATGATACTGTTCATAAATGATTTCATAAAATTGTTGCAGAACAGCTCAATGTTGACAGGTAGTCTTTTTAATTCAGGATATGTTACAACAGCTCAATGTTGACAGGTAGTCATGGTAGGGCTGGGCGATATGGCCTTTTATAAATACCGCGATATTTTTAGGCCATGTCACGATACACGATATATATCTCGATATTTTGCATTACCCTTGAATTAACACTTTGATGCACAAAATCACACCAGTATGATGATTCTATGTCTACATTAAAACATTCTTGATCATACTGCATTAATATATGCCAATTTTAAACTTTCATGCAAAAAAGGGGATATCACAACTAAGTCAAAGTTGACATAACTGTATTTATTAAACAGTGAGTGGCTCAAACATAAAATTGTCAACAGAAAGTGCACGTTCTGTGCAAAATTGTCACAGAGACATTTCAAAACAAGACATTAGTGCAGGATGCAACTCACATGGCATTTCAAAACACAAAATTAAAGTGCACTTTTTGTACATAATGCCACTACAATATTTTAAAAACAAATAGTGCCCTTTTGTGCATGTTGTCATTAAGATGACATTTCAAAACAACACTAAATTTAAGTGCACCTTTTGTGCATAATGGCACTAAGATATTTTAAAAAAAAAAAAAAAAAAAAAAAAAAAGTCCGCGAGTTTAACGGTATGGTCATTTTCAACACCGCACAGACTACAAGCTGCGATATATCGAGTATATTCGATATATCGCCCAGCTCTAAGTCATGGTAACTCAGGATGTTTAATTCAGACTTAAATTTGCATTACGAATTTAGTGTTTACAAGACTTCATCTATGTAAACAGTCATTTCATTGAGTTCTACCCTTGCAGATGAGTATCATCAAAAAAACATTTATCAAGACAGTGTTTTTGCTCTAACATGTTATTTGTTTACTATTTCAATTAAAATCCCAGTGGTACCTAAAACCACAGGAAGGCCAACCAAGATGTCATTAATGCATCAAATGGCATTGTGGAAAAACAGATGTTTTGGCCTGAATTGGAATTTCATTTTTCTTTGGTTTTTTGTCCTGTTTGATTGACATATTGCATGATCAGTAACCGTATATCCAACACTGCATTCCAGTGGTCAAGTGAACATCAAATTAATTTTCTGTTTTGTTTTTTTGCAGACTTCCACAAAGACTGTGGAATGTGCCAACTGTCGCAAGTCAGCTGTTGTGTCCACCACCACCATGGAGCGAGATCAGAAAGGCAAAGTTCAGCTTTACTGTTCAGCCACATGTGTGGGACGCAGTCGACCACAGCGACACATCCTTACCGGTAAAAGAAAATACATGCACACGTAGTTTTATCCTGATCTGTCATACATGGTAACTCTGTTTGATTTTTCTACCTGACATTTTGTCTTACATTACCTTTATCAGATGTTCTGTATTCCCAGCCATTTGACCAGTGCCTATATTATAGAAACCGTTTTGTATAAAATTTGCATATTTTCAAGGTAATTGCATTGAGAAGATGCTGTGTCATCACGTGATAATCCTAACGATGTAAAGTTAAATTTACACTTTAGTAACAGGTGGGGTAGCATTTAAAAACTTTTTTACCAAACACAGGAAATGCTTGAGGTTTTCCCAAAAAAGCTGTGGCTGCTGTTCTTGCAGCTACACTAAAAGATATTGATAACACTCAGTGAACAAAGCTTTTTCTTTTGATCAGTTTATCTCTAAACTGTAAATTATGCTGCATATTGTGCTGATGTTCCTCTGCTGTGGTGGTATGAACGTTAGAGAATCAGGCTGGAAGTTATCTTGGTTGAATCTCCATCTCCTACCGGTTAAATCTCCAGATCAATGAAAGCTACATCTCTATAAATATGTTATCTATAAATGAAAATACACTGAGTGCATTTTGCTACCCTGCAGACACCGCATTCCCATGCTCCCTGTGCAAAGTCTCAGCTGTTCCTCAGTTTCACCTGGCCATGGCGGACGGCACCATCCGTAACTTTTGTTCCTTCTCCTGTGTGACAATATACAGGGTAGGTAACAGCAGAAGGGACTTGTTGTGCATGAAGGTATTGTTTGTTAATTTTCTCATTAATGAACCATTATCTTGTCCCTCTTTCAGAAGACTAGTCACGCCTCTCAGTCAGAGCTGACCAATGGCACACCGTCTCTCAAGGACCCTGTTCTCACAGATGCTCCTAAAATGGGGCTTTCTTCTGAGGACAGCTCCATCCCTTCTTCCCACATAGACTCGCAGTCTTCACTCACCTACCAAGGCAGCCACCCCAGTCAAACCTCAGTGCCCCCATTAGTGTCTCCATACACGGCCACATTCTCCCAGTCTTTGCAAGGACAAACCCAGACCAGGCCTCCCAGTCAATCCCAGAAACCAGCTGTGGGTGGGTCCAGTGACGGCCCCAAAGTGACCTGCCACCAGTGCTTCAAACAGTTCAACACCAAGCCGCTGCTGTTCAGCCACTGTGTAGGAAACGCATACTGATGATTGGTTTTATACGCACAAGAAGGTCAGAGGTTGTCTCACTTATCATTTAACCTTTTTGTCCTGCAGGGTCGAATCTTTGTGTTCTGCCAAATGCAATGTTCTGAGCAGTATAAAATCCAGAGAAACATCTTGGCTGTGTGTGAGTATTGTAAACAGGAGAAGGTCCACTATGACACCATCTGCTTCAACCAAAAAGACCTGTTTTTCTGCGGAGAAAGTGAGTTTGGTTCAGCAAACCTTATCGCTTCTCATGATTGTGCGTGTTATGCTGACGATACTTTTTATTTTAGAGTGTAAATCGCAGTTTAAACAAGACCAGGTTTCTCACAAAAAGGATCAGTCATGGAACCCCTGCAGCTACTGTGGAGGCATCAGCCAGAATGTAGTTCCTGTGTACAGTCACTTTGGAGGCCGGATGGAGGAGTTTTGTAGATCTCATTGCATGTCCCAGTACACAGTACTCTACTATGGGGTGAGAAGATCTGCCGTCAGCCAAGAAAAGTCAGATTTATTACACTTTTTTCTTGTTTTAGCCTCTCTAATACCCTTTCTGTCCTTCTTTTATGCAGATGGGTCGGTGTGACAGTTGTAGGAAGCAGGGTCAGTTAATGGAGAAGCTTCAGTGTTTGGGTTCAGTACGTAACTTCTGCGACATGCCCTGCCTGCTGCAATACTGTTACTTTCATTTTGAGACAATCCCTCGAAACAACAGTACTGGAACTGCCCCACAAACACCACGTGGTAAGAAGCATTTGGAGCAAGTTAAACAGAAAATACTGGCTCTCCCAACCACCATGATAGCAGCTGCAGCTGGGAGATAATGTTTAAGATTTACCAGGTAAAATACATTTAAGCAGGATATTGTTACAAACCAATCACATAACAGTTCTACTACGACAAGCAAGATTCTGACCGCCCAGCATTAGAGAATCAATAGACTATATTTTGTTCTTGCTCACGCACAAGAGATTCTCTGTTATTGTGAAATGTGTTAAAACATTTAGAGAAGCTTATTCTTTACAGCATAGGTTGGTAAGTCGTTTTAGGTATGATTGTGTGCTCTCCCCTTTTTCCAGCTCCAACTAAGTCTCAACACTCCTCGAAGATGAATCCTGTCATTGCTGAAGTCGTCTCATTGGCCAACGGCTTGGCCAATCAGCCCTTTGGGTCAGCAGATACTGCTCTGACTGGTCAGTTCATTCAAATGAGTGCTCCTATTTCTAGCCTGCTCATCTTTTTCAAAGCATTTTTTTCACTCACTTTGGCCAAATGCTTAGACCAATCAGAGAATTCACTAATCCACAACTTATCCAGATTTTATATTTCAAATCAGGGATGTCAAGATTACCCATGGTCACGAATAATTGCAGTATCAAAAGTTAGGATTAATTCATTGTTTCCTAATTACTGTAAATTTCCAGAAAATAATGAACCATGTTGGCTGGTACATTAGTGCAAACTGCACGGAACAAAAATAAAGTTACACAACAGCACGTCACCACCTCACGTTGCTTCGTGCAGTCGCAGGCAGAGCCGTAGTACTTTAACAAGCTAAAGTATAGAAGACCTCAAACATGTCTCAAAACATTACCGTTGTGAAATAAGGCAATACATCAAATATTCAGCACCTGCGGGATAACCACCCGGCATTGTATGACAAAGTAAAGGTAAATAGTAACCGGATAAACCAATTTGTTCTTATGTTAGGAAAACATTAATATGTTTTCCTAACATAAGAACAAATTGGTATAAAATAATTTCTGTGTCATTTGCCATTTGAGCGACATCCATTCGCATGCTGTGCAACGGGCAAGTTAAGCCGCATTCATGTAACGTTACATAAAGCCAACAATGTCTATAGGGCAATAGTAGTTTTGCCGTTTCTGTGCAAACATGATTGATGGAATATGAGCTAGATTCCTTTTATATATACTAGGTATTGTGGCGGTTTTCAATGGAATGAGACGGAGTCAAGTTGTAGGGTTACTGGTCAGATGCGGACACCTTGGCAAATGTTATCAGTGTACGTTGGTATCTGGCCTGCTTAGGGCAGTGTGACCAGAACCAGGAGATATTCTATAATCACATATCACTAGGGATGCTCATGGTTAACCGTTAACAGATGACAAAAACTGATTAACACTGACGCGGTTCATTTTTTAAATTGGGTACTTACGCCAATAAGCAGGTGGGCAAACATCCAACCGGTGGTCACTTAACAACAATGAAGTGAGCAAAACAGAGGTCTGCATAGGACAATTTCACCCAAAAAGATAATGAGGTAATTTGCAAAATATGTGGCACAGCCAGGAACGGGTTTTAGTACGGGAAATGTGGGTGAAATCTAACAAAAAATAGAACTCACCAGTTTTCCTGACTACTGCCCTTTGCAGGGGCGCCCCTATTATCACGTCAACTTGCTGCTGAGAATCATACAGGCTGTGTGTGCCCCGTGTGCTGACACACACACACGTGTGACCAAAATATGTGTCCTAATCTGTCTGGTTGTGTCGGGTCCCGTGGGGCTGGGGTCAGGTATGATTTCCGTCCTGTGTGAGAGAGTCTCAGAGGAGAAGTGAAAAGGAGAGGGATCAACAGTCCTGAAAAATCCTAATATTCTGGGATTGTTTATGCTTGTGTTTGTAGGTGCAAAAATAAAGCCACAGGGAAAACGATTTTTCATCACAGTACTTATTGATGGGTCATTCACAGTCTGACTGTCTAACAATTTAATGGCAGGCCTGTGTTTGCAGGATTGCAGCATCATTGAACAGGGTCTCGCTCCCACTCACACACACACGATCACAGATTCTCAATAGAACATTTAAATGTTAATGGTAACGTTATAATCGATTAATGAGGTGGTTCAAATCTAAATAATTTCAATGACAATAATTGCACCAAGAGAATCTGTAATCATGACATCTCTAAGGGCTTCAATAAAATGTTGAATTAAAGATATGGTTTTGTCACTGATGTGTAGTTACATGTTAAATCATCTTTTTTTAGGTGCTCTTCCAACCTCCAACACAGATGGAAAGAATCTTGATCATGTATGTACCAATTGTTTTTTGTGTGTTTTTTACCTATTGCAGGCTTGTTAAATTTGTCATTGTACTGTAAATAAAGAGGACATCCGTGTACCATTTTCTATATATATTTTCCTCTGAGGTTTCAAAATCATAGCCTATAGCACAACATTTATTTATATCTCAAAGTAGATATCCCTAAAGACTACTTCTAAATAAAACTGACTGCTCTGCTGACATTTAAGCAGTTCAAATCGTCCTCATCTATATAAAAAATATGAATAATGCAGTTTAGAATAGGTGGAAATGTTCACATTTCACAATAGTAAAAAAGGACGGAAACAAACAATAACTGTACAGGCTGGTTAAGTATGTGTAAATAACTCGCCACAGTTCTCCAGTGGTAAAGACATCACATTTAAAGATGCCCTTCAACTAAAATGAACACATGCTGCAGACAAATGAACATGGTAAATATAAAAATAGCTAAAAAGAAAGACGTTTTCAACTGGAATAATTTGAATGGGTCAATATTCAATATAAATGTGAAAGGTTCTACACTGAGCTGTTTTACATCCAGCCCATCATGTTTCAGCACCCTGACCAAAAACCGTGTTTGTGACAATGTGAAAGGTAGGAAACGCGTTAGAAATTCATGGTTTTGTTTTTCGTCCCCAGGCCAGCACTCAGACCGATGCCCTGCGTGTGCCTGTGCCCCGCCGCCGTCAGATGAAGAACAAGTCAGTGTTGTGCCGACCAATCACTATGGATCAGGAAAACATGTGTCAGCTGCCGTCTACTGAGTCAGGAGGTAACCACCCACACCACTTAGTCAAGATGACCACAATCCTGTCAAAAACATGTACTTCAGATTATATTATTAGGGTAGAAGTTTGTGTGACGTAAAGGCCCTAGTACATGAATCATTCTGAACTAGTCTGAATACTAACTCTGCTCTCTGTGGTCAGCCACCACGTGGCGATCAGTATATTTTACTTTGTATTATTTTTACATAGCGTCTGTCCAGTCTAACACTAAATTTACTGTAGTCATTGAAGTACTCATATCTCTCACGAGTAGTTGTGTTGACAATTGCACCAGCTCTGGTAGATAGTGCATCGCAGTGCGACCAACCTCCTGCATCCAAACCCCAAGGAGAACCTGCACCAGCCAACAATGTACCACTGCGCCTAACCGGGCGCCATTTCCTGGGCAAGAGGGAGACTGACTCTGACTGCAAGGTGTGCTCACACCACAGTAGGAAAAGGCAGGAGGAGGATGTGGGACAGAGGAAGAAGCAGAAGATGAGTGAGGACAAGGAGGGGGAGCAAGAAGAAATCTCTGTGGATGAGCAGGTCACTGATGAAAAGGACTGTAAGAGTGGGACGGCATATTACTGCAAGACGTGTTCAGGGGAACCCAGACTCTGTCCCGTGCCCTGCTTTGAACTGTACCACACACAGCTCATCTACAGGACAGTAGTGGAGCTGGACACTAAAGGTGAGCCTCAACCACAAGCACTTCAGATCTGACTAATAAGGTCAATTGTTATGCAAAAAAAGGCTACCTACATTATGAAAATCTACCTGCATGTTTTGCATCTTTTTACATTTTCTGACTGACTTTTCCGGGGGTTGAGCGTGTCACCCTAGTGTTTATTCTCTCCACAGTGTCGTGATGTGCTGAAGGAGTCCAGCACAACTACTCCAACACTACCAGCTGTGTGTCGTTCATGTCTGTTTACCTCCTTCCTGAGGAGCACACAATGGACTTTGTGGAGTGTAGATATCTGTTGAACTGACTGCATGTATGATGGACTAAAAGAGGGTTCTTTTTTTTTATTGCATACTAAGTGGAAGTATTTGTAGTCCATACGATGTGAGCTGCACAAAAAACCGATTATTTTTTAGATTGATTGGTTTGTGATGTTTGGCAAAATGTGCCCTTAGTACGGTAATGACATCCTTTACCTCACCTGTTTGTGTCAAAAGATGTAATTAAAGCTGCCCTCAGTCATGATTTTGTGTTAAACACCATATGTTTGATGCTTATGTGTCTACTGCCATGGCCATGACATTTTGGTGTGTATGTGTGTGTGTGTGTGTGTGTGTGTAGACTGGATGCTAAATCACTGCCTTATCCAACTATGTATATTTAAAAACAAAAATGCTGATTTTTTTTTTTTTTCCACAGTTAAATGTGTTAATATTGTTTATTTAGCAATTCAGTTTAGATTTTATTATAAAATCAAATCTGAAGAGACTTAGTTAATTCTATTGGTTAAGGTGGTACATGCCATTTGTGCTACTGATCCACATTTCAACTTCAGTGGAAGCTGGTTTAGTGTGTACCCCTGTGTGGAATGTTCTAATACCAGCCTGATTGATGACGATGGTCAAACCATATATCACCTAACAAATATAGATGTTCTGAATGAAGGGTCATGTTTGCATTTACAAAGCATTCTTGTTTTTAGCCAAACAGATGTTAAACACACAAGTTATTAACCTCACCTGATCTTTAGTCTGACATTTAGGATTTGACCATTTACATGGTCATTAAGCCATCACAGTGTTTGACCTAATTGTCTGGTGATTAAAGGGCTGTACCAAACTCACCGGTCTTTAGGGGTTGTCATTTTTTCAATCTGTTTAAGTAAATCAGTTCAAATGCACCTTTCCACTTGAAAAGAGAGGCTGGAATCCATTCTTTAATAAAGTACCGGTTTTTCAAACTTGTGTGTGAGATAAATCTTTGCTGACCTTTATCTTTTAGTCATTTATTCTATTTTGAACCTATTTTGTCAAAATTTGTGAAAAGATAATAAATAATACTTGAGAAACATGTCATGACTATTTTTTTTTTTTTCTAATTCCAAACCATTGCATGTGATCAATACTCGGGCCAAGCTTTTTTCTTAATTTTGTGAATGACTCTTGGAGATGAATAAAGTATCTATCCAATATGAAATATTAGGGAGTCCATCCATCCATTTTCCAGTCCGTTTTCTCCTTTTCAGGGTTTGCTGAGGTCTGCTGGTGCCTATCTCCAGTTGTCATCAGGCATTATGTGGGGTACACCCTGGATGGCACCAGTCAGTTTGAATGCTGTTGAGAAGACTTTAACATAGATGTTAAAAATAGTTTTAAAACAAGTTCGGATGAACTACGGCCGGGCCCGCAGAACGTCTCTGCGCCGAATAGCACGTACCACGTTCCCAAGAATTCAGTCAAATGACTCGGTTCCACAGAGTAAAACAAATGAAATTGTACAACATAAAATCGTAATCTACATTGAATTGCTTTTAAAATGATATATCGACTATGTTTCGATAAATTTAGAAATGACCGTAAAAGGGGGTAGCCCCCACCCTTCAAAAGGTCTCAGAGAGGCTCTTGAAATCCGCTCATAGAACATCCATGTCAAATTACAGCCCGATTCAGCAAACATTAACGGAGGAGTTGCCATTTGAAAAATGGCACCCCCTTGGTACCCCTGTGGCACATGCAAAGCAATGGGCCCCATTCATATATTGGTATGTGTCAATGATTCGGTACCACCAACTGTCGCAATATTGGACTCACAAATAAATACAAAAATGACTAATGGAAATTGCTGAAAAAAGGGGGGGGGGGGCCCTAATCAAATCATGTGATGCATAGTTGTAATCTACGTTAAATTACCTTTGAAATGATATGTTACGCGACTGTTTCCATAAATTTGGAAATCACCGGAAATTGGGGGTGGGCCCCATTTAAAAAAAAAATGGCTTCTCATATTTATTCATAGAGTATTCATACCAAACTGCATTTCGATCTAACAAAAACTTAACAGAGTAGTCGTCATTTGAAAAATGGGGGCGCCTGGCGCCCCCATGAAACGTACAGGGTACGTAACAACAAAAAAGTGAGAGGCTTTTTGAGTCCAGTAGCCCGGCCTAAAAATACAGGTAAATGTGCATTTTTGTGCAGTGGTTTCAAGTGGTCAACTGAATTCACTTTTAACAGGTCGAGTGCTGACACAGATAACTGATGTTTAGATCAAAATATTGATCGATATTAATTGTCATCAGAAAGTACAGGATCTGCTTTCAGTTGTGATAATGAAGATGAACAGGATGGGACATAGTTGGCCTTTAATGGTTTGGGTTTTATGGGTAAAGCAGATTTGTTCTACGTTTTAAACATAGACCTTTACGCTCCCTGGTGGTCAGAAGAATTTATGTGTGCAGTCACCATTAAAGGTGCACTATGAGCTACTACTCCCCCTGCCAGATGCTCCCGTAGGGGCTTCATCTAAAACCATGCCCCCACAAGCTTGAACACACATCTGATAAAAGGATAAGGAAGCAGAAAATAAACCTGTCCAACACAAAGACAGCAACCTCTGCATCACTTTTCAGCCGGTTCATATGTCTCATTTGTGCTCAATATATGTGGGACTGGTGTCGTGTAAAGGGTGTGCACGCAGGAGAAGGCAAGGACAGGTGATTGGTTCTTTCCATTCAGAACAAATGTCAGGGATTGGTCAGTTTTTATAGGATTCCAGCTGGTATAGAGGTCTGATTCTTTTCATTTCTTTTTGTGTACTTAATATATTGACTACTTAAAATATTACGATTCTTAAATAAATGTTTTATTCATATTATGATATTGCATTACTACATAACATTACATTCATTTAGCATTTCATTCTCACCTTCCCCTGATTTAAATCTTCCTGTAACCCAACACTGTATTATCAGGTTTGAATGGTAACAATGGAAAAAGTTACATTTGTGTTGATTATTTGCAATCTATTTAGATAGAGTGCAATATAATAATAAAATAAAAGCTATAGCTTGTTTTAAATAGACAAAGTGCAGTAGATTCATAAGAGGTACATTTAAAAAATAAACCTTTCTTATAATAAAAATTATAGGAAGATCATAAATTATTCATAAACTGGAAATATTTTTTCTTTAGTTTGACGTAAACATACAAACAATATTTTTTCTTAGCTTTTGATGAGCTGTGAAGAGACACAGGGTAAATACCTGTTTGATTAAACCTTGATTTATTGGAGGGCCGTTACAAATCTGGCCCTTTGCTCTTCAGCAGGTGAGCCAGGTGTGAAGCGTGAGCCAGGTGTAAAGCTGCAAATGGTTCCAATCCCAGTGCCGGTCTTCATCCCAGTGCCTATGAACATGTACTCCCAGTACACGCCGGTCACCATGACAATACCTATGCCTGTAGGTATCAGTGTGTGAAATCTTCTTCATGATTGGTGCACTGAGATTAAGCAAGAGTCGAGCAAACTGTGCAGTTGTGTCACAGGTACCAGTACCTTTGGTGGTGCCACCACAGAAGAAGGATATGAAAGATGCAGCTGTCCAATCAGAGCCTGTGATGGAAGACAAACAGGGGGAGGTGTCATATGCAGGTCAGGGATGGAAAAACTTACCAACCTATCTGTTCCACACCCAATGTATGTTTCTGAGGTAGGAGTGTTACCTGTGGTTAAGTACATGACATCAGTCATCTTATCTTTGCTAGCATTCAAATGTTAATGCTTTGGACTGATAGTTATAGCACTGATTCTGAACATATGGGGAAAAAATTTCATCCCGATTTTATTATGAAATGGGTCTGAAGATGCTATTTAGTTAAAATGATAGGTACTCTAGGCAACCATTACTTTTACAGAGGCCACATGTAGCCTTGTAAAAACCTCTTCACATGTTAAGTTTGATTTGTCATGTTTAGAGACTGCCTGACTGTGTCCCTGGTCTATCTGTGTGCTTTACCTACTTTTCTTTCTTTAGTTCAAAACAGCTCTCACAATGGAGACCCCACCTCTGAATTGGCTGCTCCCTCAAGATGTGAAGAGGCTCATATTCCAAGAGCAGAACCACCATTTGCAGAGAAGGATGCAGAGTCAGCTGATCTGCCGTCTCAATCCCTGGCTCATGCACAGACGAGCCCTACAACAAGCCAGCTTCCTCCCAGCAGAGCTGCAGATGAGCTGCCCTCCTCCCCAGTGATGGACTTGGAGTCTGACTTTCCTACTGGTGAGATGTCAAACGGTCTTTAGATAGTTTAAGGTGACTAGAAAAATATCAGTACTTATTGGCTAAATGTGCCAATTTGTTAAACAGTTTCACTTGCTGCTGCAATGAAATGATGGTTAACATATAAGGCATGTACAAACCATCTCACAGATGTTTGATTTTTTTATTTAAGAATCATTGGATCATAAATCATCTGCTACAAAGCGAGGAGTGAAAAGACCAAGAGAAGGTTCTACTGGAAGGAAAAGGGTAAGAATGTCTCGACTTTGGGTTCGTGGGGTGAGTCATATCAAATTTGCTTTAGAAGATAAATTCCATCTGCATTAGACTTAATTTTTCAAAGCCATGAGGAGCCCTGCATTAATTGAAAGAAGGCTTTTAAGGCATAACTGCTAAGATTTACAGTATGGCTGGTTCATGTTCAAGAAAAAAAGCAAAATGATTCCCATGCAGCCTTGGTTGGTTGAGTATGTTGTAGGGGTAACGGTACAGGTAACCCTCGGTACAGTCTGTACCACACGCCACTGTTTCAGTTCGGTTTCGGTACGTGTTTTGTACATATAGAGAACATTTCTTTTCTCCCCAAAGTATTTCTTCGTTTTGCACGTCACCAAAAACTGCATTATGCAGTAAACAAATGGTGCATTTCCACTGATGGTATCGACTCTACTCGGCTCGGCTCTACTCTCCTTTGTCTCGTTTCCACTGTGAAAAAATACCTCCTCCGTGGTACCTGGTGCTGCCTTTTTTAGTACCTCCTTTATTGAGGTTCCAAAAAATCAACCCTGGTCTGAAAATGTGACGTAGGCACAAAGCAGACACTGATTGGTTCAGAGAATCATCACAGCGTAGAGTCATCAACTCACTCACAGAGAGAAAGCATTTGGCCACCATTGATTTTGGTTGGTGATGTTGTGAGGATGGCAGCAAAAAAGTGGAATTGGGCAGTTTAGCGTGTCAGGTTGGTGTCAGTGGAAACGTTCTGGAAAAACAGTATCTACCCCGATAGCGAGAAGTGCGGAGCCGTGTAGAGCCGATAACACCAATGGAAACACGCCAAAATTAAAGTATCAGTGGTGTACTAAATAATATAACGCATTTCTTTTAAGTTAACAGTTAATACACAAACTTTTAAAATGGTAAACTGACTCTTATCCCCTGACTACTATATACACTACACAGTAGTATCACAATTGTATTAAAACAAATGTAAACATACAATAAGCCTTTCTGTGGACTCAGTCTGTTTCATTGGCTGCATTGGCAGTATTTGTGGCGTTACTGTATTTGTAGCGACTGGTATGGTTTTATTTGGCTGCTCCAACTTCCACTCAGTCACTACATTTGTCACTTCTATCAAGTACTGTAACTCTGTGTTATCTGGGAGGTCCAACTATCCATAGTCAAAACAAGGCATTGTGTTTGAGCAAATCACATTCAATGACTTTACGCGCTTTGTCATAGAGATGAAAAATTATGACTTCACTGGTTCAGCGTTTTCATTAACTCAGTCAGTGCCATTGACGAGATAACTCGTCATTTGCGTTTTTTCACGGGGATTACTCGAAAACACCCAGGCGGAGGTCCCTCATCAATATCTAAGCTGTGGGGTGTTGTAGTGACCAACTGTGCCCTGAAGATGGCAGCAAAATACCCCCAGCCTGTGAGCCAGATAGCAAAATAATAGGTGACATGTAGGAGGTAGCGGCGCACCTTTGGATGAGAGATCATCCATGCTCAGCAGAGCTTAGAGGGTGTTACGGCTGAATTTACGGTTGACCTCATTTGGAGACATGATTCATTGCTCTGGTTGAATGATGGAGTCCAGGAGAAGCATTGATGATTTTATATAAAAAAAAGTTTATTCTAAACTAAGAAAAAAGGTACAAGATGGAACAAAATGAAACAAAATTAGCGTCCGTCCAGGCGGACGTCCGAAGGAAGTGCCGTGCCCTCTAACAGTTTCAGCTTAAGCTTTTTATACAGATAATAAAAGGTCCCAACAGTGAGAGACAAAAGGGAGGGAGTCAGATGCCCATAGTGGAAATGTTGGAGGATGATGAAGATGTTATGAGAAGGTTCGGCTCCAGTCTTTATCTGTCTTGATAAGTGTGTGCGTCAGTGTATGTCTGCATGTGAGCAGAGATTCTGGCTTGGCAGAGACTGTGCTGCACTGAGAATAATACGATCTGTACTGTTTAATCATGATTCAGCTGTTCAAAAGTGTAAAGAGTAATGGAGTCGTCATGTATTAAAACATGACAAATTGTACACATGAACATACATTTGACGATATGATGATGAATATAAAAATGACCATAACATTCCCCACTTTTGGTCGCCTCAACGACCAAATCAAGAAACAAAATTATTATATTCAGGGTTAACTTTTGTGAGGCATCAAAAGATGGTCTCTGGTCTTTGGTGAGAGCAGACGTGTTTTTCTTTGCTCCGATAACACGACCTTGGCTACAGCTGGCTACAGCTGAACAGCCTGAACAGCCTGAAAAACTGGGCCCAAGACTGAAGGAAAATGGTGAAAAAACCGCAGGGAGGCCCTTCAGAACCCAATTCGGGTTTGGAAGAGGTCAAGGAGATGATACGCGAGGGTCTACAAAACCTATCTGAATCTTCCAAACACCTTCGAAAGAGGAACTATTCTTGAACTGGAGGAATGCTAACAACGTCTGGCAGGGAACAAGGCCAACAGATACACAAAAAAGAAGAAATCAAGAATGTTTTGACCAGAGAGACATGTAAACCCATGTAAATCTGCGATGGTAAAACAGGGGACGGGACCCGGATAAGCAAACTGCTTCTCTCGTCTCCTTTTTCGGCATGTACAAAAAATGTAAAAAAAAAAAAAAAAAAAAAGTGAATGTAACCATGTCGGAAATAAACTGAATAAATAAATAAAAAATAAATATATCAAGAAAATGTGGAAATAAACTTCTTCATCATTATTATCAATGGCATGAATCATCAAAAATCATCCTTTATTACATCTAGATAAGCAAAAATCATCATTTGCATCAAGGACATCACTCGTCTTCATCGGCTGAGTTCAGTGGTAACTGGGGTAACCAATAGCCATGGTTAGAATCACCGCACTTGATTGGCGGCATCATGAGTGAAGAACCTTGAGTATTTTCCTCAATCGTAGCAGAAGGGTTTATGACTGTATTCCTGCAGCTAGGTGTGAGGTTGTCCTCCCTCAACCTAGCTATGAGCATTTGGTGTGGCTTATAAACAAAGCTAGGCCCTTGTTCTAGAGCGTTTTCTTGTGTGTGTCTCAGTGGCCTTGTCGGTTCCCCCTTCATTGTTCGGTCAGCCTCCGTCTCAGCATCAGCTGGTGTCGGCAATCATCTTGGATCCATGTCGCCCGCTCCGCGACCTTCACTGCCGTGTGGGTCGTTCGTTTCCGGTCGGCGTTGTAGATGATTGGTTGTTGTCTGAGGAAGGGTAGTCTCCACACACCTGGCAACCTCTCTTGGGATCGGCTGGTACCTGAACAGAAGGGGGGGAAAAACACCAAAACAGAACTCTTGGGATTGGCTGGTACCTGAACACATGCGCGATCCCACTACTGAGGCTTTAGCTGGTACCTGGTACCTGGTAGGCTTTAGCTGGTACCTGGTACCTGGTAGGCTTTAGCTGGTACCTGGACAGAAAAAAGGGGGGGGGGGGAAAACAAAACAGAACAAAACAAAATAAAATAAAATAAAATAAAATAAAATAAAACAAAACAAAACAAAACAAAACAAAACAAAACAAAACAAAATAAAATAAAATAAAATAAAATAAAATAAAATAAAATAAAATAAAATAAAATAAAATAAAATAAAATAAAATAAAATAAAATAAAATAAAATAAAATAAAATAAAATAAAATAAAATAAAATAAAATAAAATAAAATAAAATAAAATAAAAGTTTAGGGGTGTTAGGTTTAGTTAACTAACTAAATGAATAGTTAGTATGGCCAGGAAGGCAGAGACAGGTCAGAGGTCAGGATCTGAGAGCTTTTCAGATCCTGAAAGGTGCTGCTGCACAATCACACAATGGTTAGGTGTGGGTTAGTGAGCTTTTAGCCATGCTAGCTCTGTAGCCCATTCGCACGCGAGTGGGAAAATATGAGGCTGAAAGAAAAGCAGGAAGTATTAATTCGATTTTCTTTTCCTGGAGTAAGAAGAAGCATAGCTAGAGTTGCAGTGATTATCTGTGGTACGTCTACTTACCTGGTGAGAAGCAACAATTTGAGAACCACTGTTTACAAGGACATGCAAGTCGGACGGAGAAGGAATGCAAGTCGGACAAGTGTGGAGTGTGGTTACATGTCTTCTCAAGATGAATACATACAATTGGGAGACATGGAGATGTGAGAAAGCTAAATAAATTTAACCAAATAAATAAATGATGTTATTTATTTATTTAAATTGTTTGTTTCATTTTTCTTTGCTATCTCTTATTTGTGAAGGAGAAATCTTATTCTATCCTTTATTTATTCTGAATAATGTTAACACTCCACACCTATTTACATAGCCTAATTCTTTTATAGAGCTGAATTTGTCAGTTCATTTATTTCATTATTTTCCCTCATAATTATTATTTGAGATGTAATTTACTTAATTTTGAAGGTCAATTGGTGGCAAAAGTGTCTCCTATTCTGTGTCTGAACCAGAGTTTAGCAAGATTATTGGCCCTTTAAGGTTAGACAGAATTAAAGTTAAGTTGAGTCGAACAATCATATTGTCTTTTGCTCTCTGTGTTTATCCCATTCGCAGGGGTGACGAGCCCCAGCACGGTTTGGAGAGCTTCCTTAAATGCTTGGAAGTTACTTAACTTTAAACTATCTCTTATTTCAATCAATTATCAAGAATTTCAGGAGGACCCTTTTTAAATCTCAGGCGACCCAGTTTAGCAAGATTATTGGCCCTTTAAGGTTAGACAGAATTAAAGTTAAGTTGAGTCGAACAATCATATTGTCTTTTGCTCTCTGTGTTTATCCCATTCGTAGGGGTGACGAGCCCCAGCACGGTTTGGAGAGCTTCCTTAAATGCTTGGAAGTTACTTAACTTTAAACTATCTCTTATTTCAATCAATTATCAAGAATTTCAGGAGGACCCTTTTTAAATCTCAGGCGACCCAGATTGGGCCACCAACCCAATGTTGAGAACACTTAATTTTTCCCTTAAACGTGTCTAAACCCAGTGAAGGTGTTTTATGGTCTTGCACGCTAAGTGCTGGTGGAACAAGAAGAAAATGGTTGGAGGGTTTTGGGGTATATTATTTTCCTATGATAAAATATAAATCAAAAATCAGAGGGACGTTGGCCCGCTCCCTTCCCTTTTTTTACATAAGAATACACTTGGATTCTTAAAACCATATGATAAATATCATTGGAAAATCACTTATCTGATCATTTTGGATGTGTCTCCGTTTTCCTCTCTCTTGTGTCCGCCTGCCTTTGTGCCCTCCAACCTCCTCGACCTCCTCCTCCTCAGCCATAAAGGTCAAAGCCAGGGTCAACTGTACGCTCCTTTTGGAAATTTGAAGATCTGTCCCCACTTTCGCAGTTGGATTGGAAGTCTCTGTAGTCTCTGGAATAGATATTATGTTAGAACATCCACAATATGTCATATTGTCACGTGTCTATTTCAATCTATTTCCCCTTTGCTTCCCCGTTATAGTTATGGACAATACTTCCCTTTAATTCTCATCCTTCATCATAAGAGCAGTGACCAGGCATGGCGGCTGGGGGAGGCAGGATCGGAGTCGAGAAGGCGGTGGCATCGTCTGTTCGGAAACACTCAGAAACAGAAAGAGAGGAAAACATTAAGACTTAACTGGATAATTTAAAATATCTCTTTTCTTTAGTTGGATTTGATTCGTCTCCTTTGAGTATACAGCCAGCGGCCTGTATATTGGAAAAAAAAAACGACACAATAACAACAACTAAGACGAAGACATAGACAAGTGCACTCAACAACGAGTATACACATATAACAACAAAAAACATGGACACTGAACATGAACAGTAAGGTCAGTCAAGGTCAAAGCCAGTCATTCCACTGAAAGTGGTATCATATATAAAAAAAAACATCGTTTGGTGTTTTTAAACACCCAGAAAAAAACCTTTAAAACCTGGTAAACTTTTTAGAAGGCCCAAGGCCTAAAACCATAGTTCTTTTAACAAGCAGCAGTGTTTTCTGAACACCCCACTACATAATTGGCAAAAACAGGGAGAAGATCTAGTGCATCAAAACCCAGGAGGAAAGGAAGGCGAAACAGAGGAACATGTGTAGTCAAACAGCCATTCATCGGTCAATCACTCAGTGACACGTCCACGGCACATTCGCACTCACAACGCGGTTCTCTCAGGCATACGTAATGTGTCATCATTCAGTCATTCATACACCGCACACGTTCATGCCTCAATTTTCACGTCCATGCATTCACAAGGTTTTGCTGCATAGTGTTTAAGTGGAATATAGGTCTCATCTAACCCACCAGCGGCGATAGCCAGTCCACCTCCTCTCTCGGGGTCAATGAGCTCTTATTGCCCCCCCATGCTTGGCAACCTTTTAGTGTTAATTAATTGCTTTTTACTGGTATCATCTGATTACTAAGAGGTACGCTCCTTTTTACTTCCGCCTTGGCGGAGTCTTAGATTATCGCCCGCGGTACTGACAGTCTGCTCATCTGCTGATCAGGCAGGAATCGCACAGCCGTGTCTAACTCAACAAACTCAACAACTCTCGACCTCCGGCTTTGTAAAAGATAAAGCTGGGGAGAACTCTCAACCTCCGGCTAAAGCTCAACAACTAAAGCTGGGGAGAACTATTGGGGGGGGGGACCTCTCAACCTCCGGCTAAAGCTCAACAACGACCTCCGGCTAAAGCTGGGGAGAACTATGGACACAACAACAACTCTCGACCTCCGGCTACAGCTGGGGAGAACTATGAACACACTCTCAACCTCCGGCTCCCGCTGGGGAGAACTATGAACACACTCTCAACCTCCGGCTACCGCTGGGGAGAACTATAAACACCAACGCAGACTGTCAGGACTTTTATTGGGCACCTCTAAGATTGAACGGAGCACGCAACCTCTAATAACCCTCACTCTAAGGGAACGTAGAAATTTGTTCAGAACGGTATTCGGTTACCAAGCATGTATCAAATCAGGTGGACCACTATCCCCCGAAGAGTGCTTTCCCTAGCAAGGTTTATCCTTTTTCTGCACATTAAACCAGGACTTCTTGTTTGAAGAGTAATTGCCTATGTACTCATAGCAACTAATGGGACATTTTTTTCTCAGGAAAAAATTTGGTACCCCCCCCTGCTGTCGAGTGGCTTTGGGCCGGCAAGACAGTCCGACGCGGTAAGGGGGAGGCGCGCAAAATGAAAACAATGAATGTTGAACTAGGCTGTCTGTCGCAAGCAGCTTCAAAAAGGGTAAGGTACAGATTGTTTACGAGGGTATCGGTCAAAAAATGTCAAAATGTAAACTTGGTTGAGGCTGCAGTCCTCAATCTCTGTCTCAATTTTCCTGAAATTGAGTAAAAACAAAAGAGAAAAAGAAGAATCGTTCAGAAATAACAAAGGAGAAAAACGTGTGAGCTCAAAAAAATCATGGCCAATAAAAATTAAAACTTCAGCTCCAAAAGCTGAGGCAACAGAGGGCTCTTTCTTCAGCGGATGTAACCATATCTTGCATTGTGGGGGGCCTCCCCTCAGCAAGAAAATAAAATGAAAGAAAAGCAAACAAAAACAACCTTATCAGTAACACTATTTTCTTCCCCTTTGTTTGTTCTTTTCTCATAAAGGCAACAGCAGTGTAAATAAATGAGCAACATAATGAATAAAAGCAAAGATAAATGATGGGCACACATGGTATCATGTGGCAAACAGAAGGGTTCTGTGTGAAGTTCTGGTGGTCCTGTGTTTCTCATAGTTATGAATGTGGGTGTGTGACTGTATGTCTGGTCTGTCTGCGTGTGAGAGAATAAATGAAAACAAAATAATCTAGTGCACAGTCAGAAGATAGAGGGGTTAGTATTGTGCGAAGGAGAAGCTTGTTGGCTATTTGCAAGTTGTCCCCCTCCATGCCAAAGTTCAAGGCTAAAGTGATTTAGCACTACCACCAAAGGCTGTGGTGGACTTCTTGTGGCTTGGTATCCTTGTGGCTTTTGAAACAGTGTCTTTTTTGGTGAAGATATCCAGCAGACGTGTGACCAGTCTGCAGTCGCTGCCCATCATTCAGGCAGTAGTCGTGGCGTTTAACTCGCAACTCATTGGTGGGGGAATGTCCACTCCGACGCCCACAGGTTCTCAGTCTTTGATGATGGGGCAGGATGTGTTAATCCCAGCGATGAAGAGTTGACTTGGGACTGAGCGAGTTATTTCAGCATTGCTTTGCTGAATGGGAGTTGAGTCCTTGAGTCCTGAAAGGTCACAGACCTTTGATTGTCCATTTCCTTCTGATGCTTGGTCCTTTGAATGATGTTGACATTTCATTAGCGTAAGAGTTGAAGGTGATTTCATTCTTTCATTGAAGATGTCGTTTCTTCAGGGGGCAACCACAAAGCCAACAATAGAATAATAATAAAAAAAATGATAATGATGATAACAGTAATATTAAAATAAAATAAAATGAAATACTGTATTCATCTGTGTGTGTGTTTGAGTGTGTGTTGCTCATATTCATTTTAGAGTGAACCCATCAAACATGAAATCAAAAATAAAATTTAAAATAAAAATAAAAATAGTGTCTGTGTGTAATGGCACTATTCTGTAGGCAGGGGAGAAGTGAGAAATCACAATGTTGTTTCACAAGTGTGTAGTGCACTAAACTGGCCAGTGAGGGGCGCCACCTCTCTCTTGTTTGAGTGTGTGTGTGTTTCTCTCATGGGTGTGGTTCTCTCTCTCTCTTTGCGTGCCTGTGTGTGTGCGTGCGCGCACTTCCCTCTCTCTCTCTTGTGTGTGTGTGTGTGTGTGTGTGTGTGTGTGTGTGTGTGTGTGTGTGTGTGTGTGTGTGTGTGTTGAGAGAGAGAAGAAAAAAAAACCAAAAAAAACCAAAGCCGGCTCTCTCCAAAATGAGAGCCTTAAAGCCAAACAACTACAAAAAAAAGAAGTAAAACTCACCGAAAGCATGATCTGAGTTCACATCATACCAAGATTGTATATGCGTATGCATATATTATTTGTTTATTGGGTTGTTCATCTGTTTGATTCACAGAAACACAATTTAGGTTAGATTCGGGGTTTTAATCTATTTTGCTTTCGGTACAGAGGTGAACTCAGATCATGGCACCGCTGGGATGTTTTGGAAACTTTGGTTGCCCGTCTATCTATGGTCAGGACCTCACAGGCTGTGGGTGTCCGAACAAAACAAAGTAAATAATGACCAGCCGTATTTTATGCCTAAACAAAATATCCGAGCCCGAAGAAAACCAGAGGGAACCTACAGCATTAAAAAGCATAGAACCTCAACCATTTGAGCCCTTCTCTCTATTCACTGTCAAAACACAGAACAGCTGAGGATCACAATCAAAGCTCAAAGCTGAAAATCAATACAATGCTTGACTGGTTCCAAAAAAAAATCAACACAGAGCGAATATATATGTAAATGAAAATTTATATATATATGTTTATAAAGGCAGCTTTACCTTAGTCCGAATTGGTGTTTGAGGTTCAACCGATGGTTCGTGCTCCAGTCTCTGTCCGAAGGCAGACCCGGGGCTTCAAGTGTGTCGACCCAGTGCTGGTCCACGGTCGACGCCCCACAGAGCAGAAGATGGATTCAGTTCGTCGACGCCAATTGTTACGGCTGAATTTACGGTTGACCTCATTTGGAGACATGATTCATTGCTCTGGTTGAATGATGGAGTCCAGGAGAAGCATTGATGATTTTATATAAAAAAAAGTTTATTCTAAACTAAGAAAAAAGGTACAAGATGGAACAAAATGAAACAAAATTAGCGTCCGTCCAGGCGGACGTCCGAAGGAAGTGCCGCGCCCTCTAACAGTTTCAGCTTAAGCTTTTTATACAGATAAGAAAAGGTCCCAACAGTGAGAGACAAAAGGGAGGGAGTCAGATGCCCATAGTGGAAATGTTGGAGGATGATGAAGATGTTATGAGAAGGTTCGGCTCCAGTCTTTATCTGTCTTGATAAGTGTGTGCGTCAGTGTATGTCTGCATGTGAGCAGAGATTCTGGCTTGGCAGAGACTGTGCTGCACTGAGAATAATACGATCTGTACTGTTTAATCATGATTCAGCTGTTCAAAAGTGTAAAGAGTAATGGAGTCGTCATGTATTAAAACATGACAAATTGTACACATGAACATACATTTGACGATATGATGATGAATATAAAAATGACCATAACAAGGGAGAGAGGAAAGGCATTTATGAGACAGAAAATGGCGCTATGTACGAGTGTTGACATTCCCAGCAGCGCACACTCGACCAGAGCATGTGTGGAACTCATGGATAGTGTGGCGATGGTGAGATAAAACCATAAAAAATATGGGGAACGCAGTGACACTCTGCATGTCCGGGAGGAAGAGGAAGTTACGTGTGTGCAATTCTGAACCAAATAGATGAATAATAATAATTTTGACATCAAAAGCCCGGTCTGTGTTTTTTTTTTAATGTTTTATATAAAGAAACAATGGTCAGATGTTAGAGTTGTCACTAAAGCAAAAAAATAGCTTTAAAGTCACTGACAGGGTTTTTTTAGAAAAAGGCTTTTTTCTTAGCTTTTTGCTCTGAAACTGAAGATTTGTGTAAAACTTGCTCTATTCAACGGCTGATTACAAAAGAACGAAACGAGCCAGAAACAAATGTTTTTTTTTTTTTTTTTTAAATGAAAGTAGAGGCTTAAATCTTTCAGAATGTGGTGTCAGATTTCAGATAGTCATAGTAGAAAATATTCTGTGGGTCTTTAAAATCAGTCAAAATGCTCAAAAACGGCAGCACTGAGGGGGTAGAAAATCTGATAATGGCTGGCACTGAATGAGTTAAGTAACAAAACCTCACAACTTAGACCGGAGAAAACATTAACTTTACAAATTAACATGAACTTGTAGGGAGAGCTTTACCTGCCTTGACAGGCATGCAGGCGCGCACACGTGTGCACGCACGTTGTGGTCCATAAGTGCGTAATGCTCCATGTAGAATGGACAGATTACTGTTGCTGGTATGTTGGTATCATTTTGGAGAAGCATGAGACAATGGTGACTCTAAAATACATCAAAAGTCCTTGATAGACAGTGATTACATTTCTATCCATTAACAACAACCTTTTGATATGATCGACCAGCCGACACTCAGTAACTAAAAACTTTACCAGTTCAATGACCCAATAGCCTGATAATGTCACCGGTTTTCAGACCTTTCCCAAGTTTGTGTGCTTTAATCCTTCACACAGTAATGCCTGTTCCTGCAGGGTCGAAGGCGAACTAGATCATTGGACCGCAGTGCTGTATTGACTTCTCCAGAGTCCGAACTGAATCACATGTATGGTGTGAAAGCCTGGAGGAGCTGGGTCCAACAAAGTAGCGACTGTGAGCTGAGTCATGCTTTAAACACTGACATCGCCTCAACTTTGAACTGATTTGGTGTGTGTGTGTGTGTGTGTTGAGCCAGTGGAAGTGAAAGAGGACATCCTGATGTGCAACTCGGCTGAGCTCAGCTTTGCTCTGTCTCGCTTTATCAAAGAAGTCTGCAGGCCGAATGGGGAAAGCTACAGTGCAGACAGCATCTTCTACCTCTGTCTAGGAATACAGCAGGTGCTCATAGATACTGTCTTTACCAACCATGCATCTGTTATCCAATAATGACTATTTTATCCCTCTTGTCTTTTTATCAGTATCTGTTCTTAAAGGGCCGCATAGAGAACATATTCACTGACGACCTGTACAGCCAGTTTGCCTCTGACATCACTGGAATGCTTCGACAGTGGAAACCCAAGCTGTTACCAAATGGTAATGTGATAGACCTCGGTTTAAAAGATGTGCAAACACTTTATAAAAACAATACATGAAGAAGAAATCCCTATCTCTCAGCAGCATTAGCTAGTTGTACTTTATCACCAGTTTCATAATCCAGAGCACTGCTTCAGGGGTTCCTTAACCACTGAGCTGTGATCCATTACTGGGTCATTAGAAGTTTGGTGCTTGGACATAGAGACGTTTCTTGGTATGAGGGTTTTTCTGATAGTTTATTGAAACAAAAAAATGCACCAGCAGCTACTTCCACATACATCACCCAGGAACAGAGCTCACAAATCCATCAAAATTTAAATAAACTAAACTGTATCTGCCCACAAGTACCTCAAAGAAAAAGTTTTTTATCACAATCGTTGGACCTATTTGTTGTAATGACCAAATTCTTTAAGATCTTATAAGAACCACCTGGTGATGGTGTGTAGGTCTATTTGGTCAGAGCATCTCAAAGACTGCACACAGCTCTTTCCACTGATTTCTAATGACCAAATTATAAGTGTGGTTCTCTCTGCAGGCTGTGTAGCTTTGTCCCGTGTGGAGGAGTCCTTCTTGTGGGAGTGTAAGCAGCTCGGTGCATATTCACCCATAGTGCTGCTCAACACGCTGCTCTTCTTTTGCACCAAAAACTTCTCCCTCAGCACTGTGGCGCAGCACCAGAGTCTGTCCTTCTCCAACCTCATATGGTGCTCCAGAGTGAGAAGCCGAGGTGGAAAAGTGCACTACCTGCAGTATCAGAGAGGCAGCGACACCACGCCGAGGCCAGACGACACAGGTGTGTGTTTCAAACCTCATGCAAGCTTTAGTGTTTAGACGACTATGACTGTTTATGTCTAAAAGTGTGTTTTTGTTATCTGTAGAGCACTTAAGAACAAAACAAGCAAAGAACAATGTGAATTTGGAGATGGTAGAAAACATCTCTAACCCTCTGCACTGTCCTGTTCGACTCTATGAGTTTTACCTTTCTCGGTGGTGAGACACACACACACACACACACACACACACACACACACACACAACTGGATAATAAGACCATTTCACACCTTGTGTTCTTTAACAGTCCAGAGTCTGCAAAGCAAAGAGGCGACTTGTTTTACCTCCAGCCTGAGCAGAATGTCCACACACACAGGTCAGAGTCACTGTTTTACCTCCACACTAATAATAGTGTCTCTGTTTATGGTTCTTCTCTGTGGCTCCTCCTGATGCTGATGATTAACCGATAGCATCCGTGATTTAAACACAAACCCCATAAAAACAGAGTCATTACAAATACTATTTTAGAATAATTGCAGTATTAATGTCGTTCATTGTCTGCTTTAGTTAAGGCTGGGATACACTGTGCGATTTTTTCAATCGTTGCACTCAGCTCCAGCTCAAACTGTGTGACTCAGACGCAGAGCCCGAATGTGCGCAGCTCACGATTCATGTTCTCACACTGTACGGACCGACACTCTGACACGATCTGACTGCTCACACTGTACGTTCATACACGACACGTCGGGGTCTTGTTTCTGGGAATGCAACGTACAAATTAGAAGAAGAACACTACTCAAGCGTCGCCATTAAAACAAACGAAGAAGAAAAACCCGGAAGTGGATAGACGCTCGCAAATCTCAGCAAAAAAAACTTTACAAAAGAAAAGACGGTGATGTGATGGACCAGGAGCTGGTTGGACAGACGTGGGCAGTACAGTCCATCAATTTTACAGCGGTCCTACGGTGTTTGCGCATGCGCAGTGTGAGCGTTTACGGTAAGCCGGTCCGTGGCACTGCTTCAACTGTGAGATACCCTCACGAGGAGCGACTGGATTCCAAACATGTTTGAAATCCTTACGACCTACGATTGCTGATCTGGAGCTGGTCGTGAGGTGTTAATCGCTTCTCGTGACCCCATGTATACTACACGATGCACGACACACGATCTCGAAGAGACTCGCACGATCCCACAAAATAGTCGCACGGGTTGAAAATCGGCTCAAAATGGGCCAAAAATGGCACAGTGTATGTCTGCCTTTAGTGATAATATTTTTTGTAATGTTGTGCCTTTCATTCTGGGTTTCTATGAGTTTATTTAATTGAATTAATGGTTAGGTACAATATTGTAATTGCAGAAAATCCTCCTAACCAACTCCAGCTATCAGCTTCATATTTAACTGACTAATGATATGCTAACTGTTTATTTAAGCTGTGTTAGTTAATTCACAAATTCAATATGGTATAGATATATTGTTAACAGAACATTCTGCTGTTAGAATTATAACCAAACTAATAGACTCACCTACAGTAAATGTGTTTTTGACTTGTCCAGCCTACACTGGTACACATCTCAGCCGTTGGACACTTCCACCCTTCAGAGCATGCTCACTCGCATCCTGGCAGTGAGGGAGGTGCAGCAGGGACAGGAAGCAGCTGTACATCAGCCCACAGGCAGTGAGGAGCTGTGATGCTGACACACGGAGGGTCCCTGACAGCCCAACTGTTAGCAAACATTCTTTAATAATTAGAGAAGGAGGCATAATAGATATGGACTAAATGAGAGACTGAAGCTGTTTGGCCATGTTTGATCTCCATGTCAGTTACAGGTTTTAATATTATTGATTCATGGTGACGCTATCACAGGTCAGACAGCTGATAGCTGTTCTGATATATGTGATAAATGAGCAGCTGCATCGCAATGATCCTGCTGAAGTGAGTTAAACCTATCAGTTCTTATTTTATTGGACTTAAAGCCACACATTTTTTTCTTCCCTTTCTTTATTCATGCTGTGTGGCCTTATTTCTTTAAATATCATGGGTGGTTCAAGGAACGCTAAACTGTGCTGAGGCTGATTTCATATAGATTACTCTCCTGGGGGTATTGCACAAAAGTCGGATAAATCCATCCAGGATAAAGGAAAATATGTGGTTAGACTAAGTCTGATCGGCGCTATCTTGGATAAATTGGTTGCATGTTTGCTGAGGCAGAATAAAAAGACGAGGCTTAGTGAAGCCAGCTGTGGATGATTGAGATAAGTGGGCGTTGACCATGAAGTGGATCACAGAATCACTGATGAATATATAAATCACGTACACGCAGCTTCGTTTACACCTGTGAACAACTGCTGCTTCTGCAGCAGGATGAAGAAATAAAAGACAAAATACAGTAAAAAGGACAAAATGAAAAGCTGGCAGACAATAGCCGACAGTCTTAATGTATAAATATCCCAAACATGTAGAAATAATAAAATGAACTGCTTTAGTTACAGTAAGAGGAGCTGATCACTTTTATAAATCATAGATTATTAGATTCATACTTTTTTTTTAAAGTTTATCATAAAATAGAATAGACACTAAAGTGTATAAGCTGAGATTTGAACTCGAGTCTCCCACATGGGAGGCAAATAATCTACCATTGATCGTAAAAATAACTCCAATAAGCCACTAAATCAAACCTCTGACAGTAATTCCACAAGCAGGATTTATTAATATTACAAAATAGCCAGAGGCCTGACAGAAAAATAAATGACATGAATAGTTATTGTACAGTTAAAAAGTGAAGTCAGAATAATGTGAAACCCTGCAGATCCAACAGTACAGTAATCATTTTCTTATTTTTATCACACACTTGAAAAAAATATATTTTCTATTAGTTCCATTACAGTCATAATGAGTAAAGTCAGATTATTCTGTATCTTTTCTAACTTTTCAGTGTTGGTGTTTTATTAATAAGGAAAATATTCCTAATAAACTATCTGACTTCTCATTTTCATTGCTCAAATCTTGTATTTTTATATGTTATTTTCATCTGTACATATAAACTATGATAATAAAAATATTAAAAACAAAAGTCAACGAACAAATTAAATGACTATAATATTTGGGTGAAGAAACGTTTATAAAAACCATGAACATTCTGTAAAACACTCATTTCTCACAGCACTGACAGCAGAGCCACAGCAGGGATAACTTTATCCTGGTTGTTAACCATCACCATGGTTACAGGTTAGCTGTAGAGGCTAAATCACCATGGTTACAGGTTAGTGTAGAGGCTAAATCACCATGGTTACAGGTTAGCTGTAGAGGCTAAATCACCATGGTTACAGGTTAGCTGTAGAGGCTAAATCACCATGGTTACAGGTTAGTGTAGAGGCTAAATCACCATGGTTACAGGTTAGTGTAGAGGCTAAATCACCATGGTTACAGGTTAGTGTAGAGGCTAAATCACCATGGTTACAGGTTAGCTGTAGAGGCTAAATCACCATGGTTACAGGTTAGTGTAGAGGCTAAATCACCATGGTTACAGGTTAGTGTAGAGGCTAAATCACCATGGTTACAGGTTAGCTGTAGAGGCTAAATCACCATGGTTACTTGTCCTGGATAAACTTGGCCGGCTTTTGTTCAACCAACTTGGGGATAAGTTTATCCAGGATAGCTGATTTTTCCAGGCTTTATTCTTTATCCTGGTTTTGTGCAACACCCCCCTGAACCAAATCTAATGACCAAAAACAATATAATTTTATCTCTTTTTTTTCATTGCAAAAACCAATTCAAGGAAATTGCAAAGGCAATCTTCAGGTCCATAAAAACAATGATAATATAAATAATAACATATCTTTTTTGCACTTGTAGTTTTTTACGTTTTAAGGCTGTGGTTTTATCTTTTTAACCAACTTATCAACAGCCTGATTGAATAATTATTATTTTTCCACTGGCCTTAAGATATAGTTTAGTAATGTATTTTTAATGGAGGTTTAATGGTTAACCACATATATTCCTATTCAATTCTGATCTGATTATGAACAGGGAGTGACGGTGGGCTTTTTATAAAGTCCAAGACCAATCAACCCAGAACTATACTTTCTATGGTATGCCGTCAGCTTTAGGCTTGACTCAGGGATGAGGACGCTCCCTGCCTTGCATTGTCCTGTGGGCTGCACCAACGAAACAACCAGGCTTCTCATGATTGGGCATGGGACAGGTCTGCATCTGTGGCTGAGAATCCAAGAAACTAAAGAGAGGATGTTTGTGGGAGCAGAGGCAAGGAATCGCATTGACCAGTATTTCTTACGAAACAACCAGTCAGATCAGTCGATTGAAGCACAGAGACGGGAACAAATTACCACAGTTTGCATAGAGCATCAGCACCCATGTCATTGAAGAGGTTGGTACAATCTCAGAAATACCGGTGGAGGACTTTACCCAGCCACAGAGAAGTTCAAAAGAAGAGATCAAAGAGCAGACAATTCCTAGGGAGAAAAAGATCAAAGTGCACATATCAAATGTGAAGTGGCCCAAAGCTGCAGATAGGAGTTAGTGGGAAACTGTTATGAGACGTAAACCCAGGATTGATCAACCTGAGATTGACCACCTTTAATGAGGGTGTCTAGTGTTAAAAACGGCGAAACACCCCCTGATTCAACGGAACACTCCTAAATTCACATCCTCCCTCCCATGCCACTCTGAAATGGTAAACCCCATGTGACTACCATTTTTGGCACAAAGGAGAGTCCCGTGTTTAATGATTCTGAGAAGTTCAACTAACATTGAGCTGAGCTGTAGGGTTTACACCTTGAGCCAGAACTTTTATCTATTATAATGTGGTAAAATATGTAAAACCCACAAAAAAAAGTGCATTAGAGTTCTTGTTGGGCTCAGGAGCTCACTATGAATCATAGTGAAGCCTTATTTAATGACATTCTGAGAACATTGGTGTTGGGGAACAAAAGTTTGTTGTATGTATTTCATTAATAAACAATGAAAGGAAGAGGGAAATAACATGTTGGGACTTAAGAGCGGTTTGAAATGTCAATTTATAGAAAAAACACCACAAAAACTATGCTCATCTTTTGATCCCTTTTTGTTTAAGAATCTCTTTCAACAAGTTCCTTTGGACTTTGTGTATTTTAGAAGGTTTAAAGTTTTTTCTCTTCACAGGGCTCTACAGTGTGAACATTCATGTGATGTGATTTATGATTTAGTCACACATTGTGCAAATAAAGATGATGCTACTCTGTCTGAAAAATGTGCTAAACACCCCCGATTGTAGAAAAAGGTCTTGAGTCAAAACAGTTTTACTTTAATTTCTTGTGAAAGAGAAAAGTGCAACATCACTGTTTAGTTACAATCTGATGAAATATCCAAGGAGGGAATCTCCTCAGGAATTTTTACACCTTGGATGTTCCAAAGTGTTCCCAAACAAGGATATGGAATGTGTAAACAGAACTTGTATAATAATGTGAGAGCTTTGTAAGATAGCAGACATGGGAGATGAATTATCAGAACGGGACATGTGTCAAACTGACCAGGACACACAGGAACACAGAAAAGGTCTCTTTATGACAATATCTGTATTTGCAAGCCAAGACAAGATATTTGGCAATTGATTTCAATTAAATTGAAAGTAATAATGCAGGAAAAAAAGAAGACTGACCGTGACCTTAAGACCTTGCGCTAAGGTCAAGGTCACACATTGAAAGGAAATATTGTTCAATGGTACCAGTCTGAGCACTGTATCTCAGTTAGTGGCAAAGTTATAGGAAAATGTATTTTTTATTGGAACTTTGACCCCTACCAATCTTTTTACTGGTAGGTTGTACAGCTTCTGTCCAACGAAATAAAATACTGCACTTGAGATGAACTTTTCATAAATGTAAGCATCAAACTTGTATGGTCAATATTCATAGAGATATGGAAAATGTTGGTTTTTGACACTTGATGCGACCTTGACCTTGACATTTTGGCTCCAAAAAAGGTTGACTGCACTACTTTGACATTGTCCCTATGAGATGACATAGATGTCTTTACTGCTGCATTATTATCCTAGGAGGAGACCCAGGACAAACGAAGAAAAATAATACGAACGGCTACAATAACAATGTATTTTCAATTGCAAAATACAACTACATATGAATTCTCACTACCAAGCCATTTCTCAGATAGTTTCAAAACTACAAATACCACAATCCTCTGGCTGCAACACACCACCTACCTATGGAGCCCTCCCATGTCATGGTATGTTGCTTCTAGATCTAATTTTTAATTTATTATACAGTATATGTCTTTTTTATGGAGAATGTAAAGTGAATTATAAAATATTTTTCTGCTGCTGTCCTTTCATTTCTATGACATACTGTAATTTAATTTCCTAGCGTGAGTAGTCAGGCTGCAGTAGCAGAGGGTTTTGTTGTATTCGCTGTCACCACCTTTTTTAACCCGGGCTGGTCCGGTGCCAGAGGCCAGAAATACACCACAGGACAGAGGGTTACTAATAACAATCTTTATTTAATTAATTTACTAGGAGATGCCGACACCAACAGTTCAGAGGAACTCCACACAAGGGTACTGTTGGCCCAGGTGGCCCCGCCCCAGCCCCATTTAACACACAGGACCCTTATCAATAAAATCCACTGCAACCAAGCACAGCACCACTTCACACTAAAGCCAGAAACACATGCACACCCTTCAGGACCACTGCAACCAGGGTGAAACCCACCGCACACTAGAGGGTGGCAGAGGACCACTTTTGCTTTGAGATGACCCTGGTGGAGGTTAGACTGGGTGAATTAAGCATCAGTTGATTAAAGGCTACAAACATAATACAAATGCAAAACAGTGAATCAAAGTGTAATAGAATTATTTAAATAGATAAAAACTTATATAGTCGACAAGACCCCCCCGTGGTCCAAGTTCATAGAGTCTGCAGGGACAGGCAACGTCACTGCAGCAAACACAGGCCGGAAAGCAGGAGTGCACGTCAGGTCCACAGCACCGCTCCACAAGTAGTAAAGCAGTCACAGTTTTCTCTGTGACTCAGCAATGGGCTGGCCCTGCAGAGGTAGCGTCTAACCCCCCCCGCTTTCTATCTACAGGAGGCATCCAGCCTCTCCTCCTTTCTTGGGAACAGCTCCCCTATCGAGCTGTTTTCACTGTCGGCAACACTAAAAGTTGCGAACAGCATCAGCACGAGGAAGACCGCAGCCTTCAGCCTCGCTCGTCAGTGAAGCTTGTTGGAGCCTCGGGCTTCACTGTCACTTTACAGTCGCTCATCTGGCTTTCTTTGGTGTGCTTCAGTGTCCCTTTTTAACACGGAGTCCACTCTTCACACAGGTGAGCTCAGCTGTTCATGGGATCTCCACCCCCAGGAATCAGAACGCAGGGAATCTCCCCCCAACAGTGTTCATTACACTTCTCCCTCCCCTAGCGAAAAGGACTCGTCCTCGAGTCAGTATCAGAAATCATAGTCTGCCACCCATACTGGCGCTTTTCTGTCTCGTGTTGGCCGTCGTCCTTCAACTGAATCCTGTCGGCTGCTCCCCTCTCTACTTACAGACTGGCCCGGGTTGAAACATATCCCAGGGTTTTTTCATTTTCTGAGCGACCATCCTCCTGTCCAGATAACTGTTTCCTCCTCGCTCCTATATGCAAATGTTGTACTTCTGCCCCATCAGAGTGTGCTGCCAGCGGCAGAGACGTGATACGCTCTCCTTCTGGTGAAGACTGCCACGGCCTGTCCACAGTGGCTTCACCCTCACTTTGTCTCCTCTGAGGGCCCACCTCACACTGATCCGGGACTGGAGGCTCTGGATAAGGAGACAAATAGGGTTTAAGGCGGTTGAATTGTATAATCCTTCCCCCCCTCCTGCTGCTACCACTCGACTACGACACCTCCGTAATTCTCTCAATTATCTTAAAGGGGCATTTAAAGCACCTCTGGAGCTTAGGACAAATCCCCTTCCTCCTATTTTTGTTAAGCAGCCAAACAAACTCTCTTTCATTGTAGTACTGAAAATGTACTTTGTAGTCAAACTGGGACTTCTGCCTACTAGAGGCTTTGGCCTGCTGCCCCCTCACAGCTCCCACTACAGTGGAAAATGTCTCCCCCAACTGGCTGACATTAATGTTGGCTGAAGAATACACCTTCACATCCAGCATGATGTCCACTGGGATGACCATTTCCCGTCCAAACAAAACCTTGTAGGGAGTAAAACCAGTACTTGCATGTACACTGCTGCGATATGCCATCATCACATACGGCAATAATAAGTCCCAATTTAACTGGTTATCCTGTACAAACAATGCAAGCATGGACCACAGCGTACGGTTGAAACGTTCAATAAGGCCATCTGATTGGGGCCGATAGGGGGACGTCCTTGTTTTATGAACATTCAAAAGTTGGCATAGATCCCTGAACAAAGCCGACTCAAAAGACCGTCCCTGATCTGAATGAATACAACGTGGGGTCCCAAACCGGCAAACCCATTCTTCCACCAACACCTTAGCAATTGTCTGAGCTTCCTGGTTAGGGAGCGGGAATGCTTCTGTCCATTTGGAGAAATAGTCACCTATGACCAGAATATACTTGTTCTTATTCCCCGTCTCCGGCAAAGGACCAAGAATGTCCAAGGCCACCCTCTCATAAGGTCGCGATACTTGCACTGACTGAAGAGGGGCACACGGGGTCGGCCCTTGGCTCTTCTGTGAGGCACAATCAGCACACTGCGACACCATTGTTTCACATCCTCAAACCATCCCAGCCAAAAAAAAACGATCCTTAACCTCACCCTGAAGTTTTTGTATACCTAAATGTCTACCAGTAGGAGTGTTGTGCAACTGCGTCAAAACTTTAGGGACCAGAGCTCGGGGAAGGAAAATTTGAACATTCGATGCATCCAAATTTGCCGGAGGAACTCTAACCAGGCGATAATCATTGATTTATCCTTTACACTGAGGGGAGCGCTGCTCATCCCTTCTTGTCTTCAGAATCATTTTTGTTGTCCTTTGTATATAGTTCTTTCATTTTGTGTGTTTTTGGAGTTATTTTGTGCATTGTGGTGTTGTTTTGTTTACTTTTCTGTCATTTTGTCTGTGTATATTTGTAGTTTCTGTAGATTTTCGTCATCTTTTGTGTATGTTTGTCATTTTGTGTGTTTTTGGAGTCCTTTTTGTGCATTTTTGAATAGTCTCACTTTTGGGTCCCGACCCACCAGTTGAGAATCGGTACTTAAGAGTACTTTTCTGTTATTTTGTTTGTGTTTTGAGTAGCCACTGCTCTACAGCAGTGGTTCTCACACTTTTTACTTTTTTGGGACTTGAAAATACAGGCTCTACTTTTTGTCATCAGAATATGTGTTAAACTAAAGCTACAGAATACATAAACCTTTACACTAATTATAAAGTACAATTGAATATGCCATAAAACTTAGAAATATACAAAACTTTACTCAATGAAAAATGTTTTGGTGTGAATGTGTAGCTACAAGTTCACAGCACTATGAACTACATGGCCAGTATAAAAGCATCAGAATTGAAAAATAATGTGAAAACTATTTATTTTAATTGGGGGGTATAATATTTCAATTGCTAAAATTGTCAAACAATGTGTTTTTAAGCAGCATGACTTGTATTTTAAAGTAAAATGAGGTTACTATACTGTAATATTTATTTAATTTGTGTTTACAAGTCACTAAAAGTAACGTCCATCGCTGGTTTTTGATCCATCGTCAACGTTTCAAGAAACAAAAGCAAGAGAACGTTCAACAAATAAGTGAAGTTTTTAGAGCTTTGAGCTGTGTGTGCTACTGTAGAAGAATCCAGGGACTTTCAAGTGATTTTGATTTCATCTCCTGTGTTTGTTTTCATTTCTGTTTTCATGGTTAAAATCAACACAACATTCTAAATGATGATTTGCTGCTGCTTTGTTAACAAACAATAAAAAAATTAAATTAAAGAAATCTACACAGGGCTAATCCCCCCCACCACCACCACCAAAAAATAAATAAATAAAAACTCAGGTGAATTTAAAGCCAAGGGTTAAAAGTGGATTTAAAGCAGGATTTGAAAGTCTTCAGTGCGGGGGCCTGTTAGACGTTGGAGGGTAGCTTACTTTACAGCAGGGTTTCTCAAATGGGGGTACGTGTACCCCTAGGGTTACGCAATGGCACTTGAGGGAGAGAGTGGAAAAATAACAAATAAAGTGTCAGTCTTTGTCCCCCCCAGGCATGAGATGACTGGAAATAATATAAACTATGGAAATGAATTAATTTGGGAGCCACTAAATTTTTCAACCTATGTGGGGTCGCCTGAAATTTCTGAAAAATGTAATTTTTTTTTGCCATTATTATTATTATTGTTATTATTATTATTATTATTATTATTATTATTAGTAGTAGTAGTAGTAGTAAAACAACACAATCTTAAACAACTGGATTTCCATACTTTCACTTTGTGATTATAGTTAAACTAAAATGCAGTAAAAATAAATACATATCTGAGCTCAAACATGATTGAAAACTATCAAAATAGGGTCACGATCCAAAAAAGGTTGTTAACCACGAGAGAAGCTGCCACTAAAGGCCTACTTCTAGCTCTGTGTAACCCACAGCTGTGCTGTGTGTCTGTGGCACGGCTCACATTGATCCTTTTCAAACACTACCTTTTTCCCTCAAACAAAGTGCGCCTGCGCTCACAATTGCTGCTGCTTCCTCCACCTTCCCTCTGCACTGATCAAACTGTACGCCTGTGTTTTTCAACCTTGGGGCCGTGTCCCTACATGGGGTGGCCTGGAATGTCTAAGTGATTAAAAAAGAAAATAATACTGGTTGAAAACTAACTTTTTTGAATTTTTTAGGATATTATTGTTTTACAAGTTTAAACACCATCACACATTCTCAAACAACTGTATTCTATACGTTCACTGGCTCAAATATAATTGTAGTTTCATAGAAAACGCAGTGAAAAAATAATAATAATAAATAGTTAATTGATTTTAAAAAAAAAACAACAATACTATGTATTTATTGAAGAGTTTTATTCTTTTTAAAATGAAAACGCAATCACACAATCTCAAACAACTGTATTCTATACGTTCACTTCTTCAAACCTAAATCTAGTTTTAAAAATACAGTATAAAAATGTGCTAGTTAAATAGTGAATTAAATAAGTAATTATAATGAAAAATATGATTTTCATTTTTTCAGATAATTTTTCATTTTCAAAATAAAACACCATCAAACAAACTCAAACAACTTTATTTTATACTTTCATTTCCTCAAATGTTAATCGAGTTAAAAAAAACAAAAAACGTAATCATTAAATATTTCATTATTAAATGAAAATAAAAACACTATTATTCTAATTGTTTAGATTATCAATTTTTTTCAAATGAAATCACCATCACACAATCTCAAACAACTGTATTCTATACGTTCACGTCCACAAACTTAAATGTAGTTTAAAAAAATACAGGATCATTTTTTTCACAATTAAGTAATAATATTTTAAAAATTCAATTCTTGTCATTTTTTTTTAATTTTCATAAAATTTAAATCATTACATTATTAATTACTAAATAAATAAAAAAAATCATATTTTTGTAATTTCAGATTATTGTTGTTTTTCAAATGGTCTGTTTGTTCATTTCCTGTTTTTCATATGTGTACTTTTGTAGTAATTCTGTATATTTTTGTGTATCTTTGCTGTCATTTTGTGTATGTCGTAGTCATTTTGTATGTTTTGTGTATATATTTTCTGGATCATTTTGTGCGTTTATTGCGGGGGGGAAGAGGTACACAAAATTCATCCGTGGGCCACCAGTTGCCCATGTCCGCTATAGTGGGTGACGTGTAAGTATATTTCGTGCGTGCGTGTGTTGCAAATAACGCTGATAAAAAGGTTTAGTGGAGAAATGTGGTGATGGCGCCCCCTTGTGGAGGTTTGAATTCTAGTGAGCAAAACTTACAGCACCTGGCTCAACCATCGCTCTCAACAGACCAATCACTGAGCGTTATTCTTCAGGCCGGCAGGTTCGATGTGCGGGTAAGACGCATATTTACGCTTTCATTTTAGCTGTTTATTCAAGACTGGGCTTTTAAATATACAAATCTTTGATAATTATGTTGAGAAAAGGCTATTCCGACCTTAACCAGCCAGTTTTCCAGCCTTTTTCTGGCTTCGTTTTGTTCGTATGATCAAGCACTTTTCATATTATCGTCTTGGGAAAACGAACTAAAAACAAACAAAAAAAACAAACAACAGAACAAATTGCCAATTAAATGTGGGTTTTGCTGTTTGGAATACAGTTTTAGCTTGTACTATTTCGATATAATTTGAAGTGGGGGCGATCGTTTTGCGCATAGCAAGCTAGCGGCTAAAGGCGTTAGCCTACATTTTAGCCGTGTTTATATTGTGTATATATGTTTATATTATATTATTGTCATCATTCTTTACTCGTTTTTAACTCTCCACTGCTGCTGCAACATCGAGAATTTCCCCATTGTGGTAAAAATAAGGCTCATCTTATCATTATCTTATCATTATCTTTATTATTATCTTATCATTATCTTTATTATTATCTTATCATTGTCTTTATAATTATCTTGTCTTAGCTGATTGTCATGCTTAGCTCACCTGTGGAGGGGTGTGTGTGTGTGTGTGTATTGCAGGCGTCCTGTGTGTTGTGTAATTTTAATGTTGTTCCAGTCTGATGAATGGTTTATTCATGAATTATAATAGTAATAATAATAATAATAATAATGCATCAGTTTTATATTGCAATTTGATTTAACACGGGGAAGTTTAAGGTGACAAATGACCAAATAATTGCCTTTAGACTAGTATAATATTTGTTATTTATGTATGTTAACCATCACAAAGCTGCCCTGTTTGCTGGAGCTGATTGTTATGGATAGCTCACCTGTGGAGGGGTGTGTGTGTATTGTGTGATGTATTGTGTAATGGGGAGGAGAGAGCATAACAATGGCTGTCAGTTTTAAATCAGTATCTATTTTTTTTAACTATGAAGGCTAATAATGGGCTATTGTGACTAAATACTCATATTAAATGTTTTATTATTCTATATTACAACGATAGAGATGGAGAGCAAGAGCCATGAATGCGACGTGTGCAGCAAAAAGTTCACTGAAAAGTCGAACCTGACGCGGCACATGAAGCTTCATGGTCCAAAGATGCACAACTGCAGCGTGTGTGGGAAGCTGTTTAGCACTGAGCCCCTGTTACGCGCCCACATGAGGATCCACCAGTACCCCAGCATCCCTCTGTACAAGCAGGGCCAGGCCCGGCTCCAGTGCAGCGATGCAGCCACGGCTGTGGCAGGGGCTTCCAGCAAGGCGGTGGACCCGACCTGGCTGGATCCCCAACTGGCGGGGGCTGCTGCCAAGCAGACTGGTGGGGAGCTGTGGAGAGGCCAGTTGGTGATCAGCTTCGGGAAGTATTCTGGACAGTCACTCCGATGGCTCCTCGAGAATGATGTCGGCTGGGTGGTGTGGCTGCTGGCCGAGTATTGCCAGAAGGGTGAGAGGAGCGAGCAGCTCAAGTGGCAAAAGGAGCACATGCTGGAGTATGTGCGGGACTTCCCTTCTGTCACCTGTCACCTCGACAAGAAGTTGAAGGTATGCTCATGCTTTTTTTTAGTCAGCACTGGTGTTGTTGTACATAGCAGAGCTGTGTGTGTGAGTATCTTACAGTTGTGTGTGAGTATCTTACAGTTTCATACTTTATTTTCTGCAGAAAAAGGCAGCAGTGCCTGCGGCTAACTCGCAGGCCCAGCATGACTCTACCTACGCCAGCGACGCAGAGCTGTTGGCTGCTGCAGGTAATATATGTCATGCTAATATGTACATGAAATATGCATTGCATTGGATGTTTGTGCTATGTTGAATTTATTATCACATCAGATTTAAAGGAGCCATCTGTAAGATTCTGGGTGAAACTGGAACTGCAATCATGTGAAGCCGTAGCCGATGTAAGAAATTACTAAAAAATGTCCAAAATAGGTCAACAAAAATATCCACAGAAGTTCTGGATACTTTAGAACCCTCCACCTCCCCCCGATTGGGAGATTTCATCAAATATCAGCACAAAATCTAAACAACAACATCATTTAGGGGCTGCAAATCCGTTTTTGAAATGAGAATATCCTGGCTAAATTACGGTTGTCAGTGATAGAAGGATTTAAAATTAACATTATTTTTTAATGTCTTGTAACATATCAGCACCATTTAATGATAACTTAGAATAAAGATGATACATAATTCTTATGGTTCCTTTAAAGCAATAGGCTTCATGTCATGTCTTTTCTGTTTGTGTGTGTGTCTTGTGTTTTACAGAGAGTTTCCTGGATGAGTCGGAGATGTCAGTCTCCACTCAGCTCACCACCTTGGGAGAGCTCGCTCCATCCACCAGTCAGCCACCGTCAGCGTCCCAACAGCTGCTTCCCTCTTCCTCTGCCGGCATCCAGCTGGAGGGTTGGCAGAAGTACTGGGAACAGCCGCCCGCGTCGACCCAAGCACTTGGCATTGCCCCGGCCAACATCAGGTGGCTCAAGTGTGACGGCACCTACGGTCTGTATGAGAGGGCGTCAAAATACAAGAATGCCAGAGGAGAGACTGTGGAGAGGAAACTGCTGAAGGAGAAGATGGAGTTCCACCCACCTCCACCTCCTGTGTGTGTTAAGGGAGCGCTGCCCAGCATGCTGGCCTTCTTCTCCACCCCGGCCTTCTTCTGGCGGCCAGTCGGTGTGATGAAAGCCAAGATCCGCTGCCCCAACACCAACTGCCCTGCGCCGCCTGGAGAATTCCTGGAGAAGAAAGGCTTCGGCAGCTACGCCAGGCAAGTGTGTGGCATGACGCACAATTACACCCTCCTGACGGAGAAGCTGAAATGCCAACACTGTAAAAAGCTCAGGAAGGCAGCACACGGTGACGGTGATGACGATGAGGAGGAGGAGGAGGAGGAGGAGGAGGAGAAGGAGGATCAAGGGCGGCAGCAATACATCTGGCTAGCCTACAGTCCCAAGATCCTGATGAGCCTCGCCCCCGCCGTCAGAAGCATCTTCCCGGCCATCCTGTGTGGGAAGCGTCCTGTGGACAGAGGAGTGGTCACCCTGCTGAGCGACCGGCTCAACGCTGCCAGCATGAGCAAGGTGCAGCGACTCCTGCAGCAGGGCCACGACCAGTGGTACATGGAGCGGCGTGACCTGTACCAGACCCTGCTGTATGAGGCCCACACGGCTGGTTCCTCTGCAGCGGCAACAGCATCTCAGAGGGGCATCCTGTCGTTTGTGAAGCCTGCCGGCACCTACACCCCTCCCATCCCCCAGTCCCCCCTTCCGTCGGCCCGCGTGCTGAGGCGTGCCCACCTCATCATGGAGATGGAGAAGATGCCCGTCTACCGCAACCAGATTCTGAGTGTGACCGGCGAGATCCTTTGTATCGGCGGCACACGAAAAGTACGTGGTTGTTACATTGATTATCACATTGTGCATCATTGGACACATGATTAGTGTTTTAATTTGCTGTGATTTATTTCCACAGATTCTGAAGAAGATCTACGGAGAGGGCAGGGGAACCATGCAGTATGTCACCAGCGTGCTGAATGAGTGGGGTCAGTTTCTGACCACTGTGGTGGTAGCGGCTGAGTCTGAGGGGTGCTACGCCCGTATGGCGCGGGGTCTGGTGGCCCGGTTCGAGCGCTCCAACGCTCCTGCGCCCAAGGTCATATATGCAGACAACAACTGCTGCCGGTATGTTTAAAAAAAAAAACAATCTCATTTAATAATTTAATAATCATTTAATCATTCAGTCATTTTGATAATTCAAATCTCACATGAAAATGTGAAACAACACTCGATCCAAACACCTGCGTGCATGTTGTAAAACACTGATTTTATTTTTCATAACTCCAGTGACAGTGGCTCCTCCTTCCTGGAGACACTGTTCAATGACTGGGCGCAGAGGGGGACCGTAGTTCGCCTGGACATCCGTCACTGGCTCCACCGCTGGGACTCAGTGGTCCTGAAGCAGAGCCACTCCAAGTACGGGGCGTTCATGAGTGCCATGGCGGGGGCGGTGCTGGCCTACAACCGGGGGGACATGATGCTGTTGGTGCAGGCCGTGAGGAGTGGCAGTCCACAGCTGTACGCCCAGTATTCGGACGAGGAGATGGTGGGCTTCCTCAAGTCCCACCAGGTCAAGTCCTACGTCAGGCGCCTCACCCGAGGGGTTGAGGTATGTCGATGTGTGCGTCGTATGAATTCCACTCTGAAAATCAGTGATGGTAACCAAACTCTCCACTGTGTGTTTTCCAGGAGACGGCCTCTGTCGTCGAGTTCATCCTCACGGACTTCAAGGGGCCAGCGGGTCTGGACATCGACGGCATCCCCCTCTTCAAGTCCACAGAGGCTGTTGATGCACACTGGGCGACAGCAAGCAAGCACCTTGGATGCATGCAGGTGGGTTCATGTCTATGGCTAACATTCATCAGGTGTCAAGACCAACATGCCAACTGCACACCAGGCTATTAATATGTTAGTTAGATTTATTTATTCATTTAGTATTTTCTTAGATATATATTTCATTGTTTATTAACATTATTATTCATGCCAATGCTACAAGACAACTAAGATTGTGATGATTTATTGTTGAAATTTAGCTACTTTCCTCCTGTTTTTTTCTTTTCCTCATTACTGTTGCTGCAATTATTAATATTTCCGTTAATTAACACCTTCCTCCATAATTACATATTCTATATATTCCCCATGATTTATCAATATTAGAACTGTCTATTAACTAAAGCTGTGCCATTTTTATGGATGTAAATATGTAGATATACTTTACTGTCATCATTAGTATTGCTAGTGTGATGTTTTGGGGGGTTTCTGTTTTTTTTTCTCACTATCCTGTGCTAATCTGTCACTAATCTGAGTCGAGTCACCTTTATATTATTTCAAGATGCACACAACAAATTCAATTTTTTTATATGTATATTCCCTCCCTCCTTTTTTCTCTTCTTCTTTTCTTCCCTTTTCCATGTGCTATGTTATGTCAAAACATTTTTTGTACCGATTGTTTATTTGTTCTTTCGTGTGTTAATACAATAAAAAACCAATTAAAAAAGGCACACCAGTCTAAGAGCCATGTTGTGTGCTGTTGTGTTTAACAGGATCCCCCTGGCATTCAGCTGTACGTGGCCGTGAAGACGGTGGTCCTGAACGGCGTGCAGCTGAATAAGTACAGGTGTCGACGTGGCAGCAACTCGCTGGAGGGGCTGCACGCGCACCTGTACAACGTCATTCCCTCCAAGAGATGTGGGATCATGCCATTCCAGGTGAGCCAAAAAGGAAAACGCAACCACATTCTTTGTCAGTGTTTTTTTTAAATTATTCATTACATACAGCAACACATGACATGTTTTTTTGTGTTTCAGGTGTACCTAGTTGCTTTCGCTGTGCAGTGGAACAACCGGATGGAATCCGGCTGGTGGCCAGGGTCGGAAGACCACCTGCATGGACCCCCGGCAGATCCAGCGCATGAACCGGCAGGCCGAGGTGCTCTTTGGCAAGGAACATGTGCCGGAGCCCAACTTCGCCGCTCCTCTGCCCTACCCTGAGCAGTACCGGGACCCGGATGAGGAGGAGCTCCTTGGTGTGGAGTACGCCCTGTGCCAGTCCACTGCCTTCACTGCAAGGCAGTACTACGCTCAGAAAGGTAAGGCATTCTTAAACAAGCACACACACACATATAAACTGCCTTGTCACACTGTACTCATCAATAAAATTTCATGTTTTCAGCGGAGGAAGAGCAGTCTCGCCAAGAGGAGGAAGAGGAGGAGGATGAGCTGGCTGATGAGGGTGTGGCCATGGAGGAGGAGGAGGACCCCATAGACGGTGTCTGTGAGCAGCACGTGGTCCTCACCCAGGCAGTGAAGGTGGAGGAGGAGGACAGCCCAGCCCTGCAGGACGTGCTGGTGTCCCAGCGGAATCTCCATCTGCCAGGGATACAGGAAGTGGAGGTCCTGGCCATGCTGCTGCTGGAGCTGACCGATGACGCCGACCACCACCACCTCGTGCCGGTCAACCTGAGGCAGAAGATCCTCACCGCCGCGGGCTGTCTCCACGAGCACGACCGGACTGCCGCCAACTTTGTCAAGAAGGGCTACACCCTGTTTGGCCGTTGCCTCGGACCGGACACCCCCGATAACCGCGCCGCCCAGAAGACCAAGTTTGGCTGGATGAGGTACCCTCAGGCTGCACAGGTGACAGAGGACAGCCGGCTGCTCTACCTCCTCATTAAGATGCTGAGGAACCGCCCGCCCTCCAGCCGCCTTGCCTCTCCCAGCAAGGTGGCCGCCTCCATCAAGGCACAATATAAAAGGATTGTGGATCGCGTGAGAGACGATCCCATCCTCTGCGGCCTCTCCATCCCACTGCCCAACATCAACAATAAGTCCATCTCCAGCTTCTTCTCTCGGGAGGAGAAGGCTGCCAACTACAGAGCTACGGTGCAGCCCAAAGCCAAGCCCCACCGCACCGTGCTGTCTGACCAACCGCTGCCCGACGCTCTTGCATTGCCGTCCTCGCTGCCACCACCAGACCGACAGCAAATGCAGTTCGAGCAGCCTCGCCACACGGCCGGGAAAAGGCGCGGAGAGAAGCGGAGGTGAGCAATCGGGCTGTTTTCACTTTTTCACTTGTGTGTGGTGTTAAAGGGCTAATCCTGATAAATGAATCCTCATGGTCTGTTTTCTACATCTGCAGGTTGGACTTTGAGGAGCCGGACCCAGAGGCGGGACCTTCAAATCGGCCCATCCAAGCCCAGCCTGCTGCCGCCGCCCCCCCCTACATCCTACCTGCAGTCCGGGCAGCTCCCATACTGCTGGTGGTCCCAGCACAGCCGCGCGCTCCATCAATCCAGTTTGCCGGGCCTTCCTGCAGGCAGGTATTCGTCCCCGTTCTGCCCCCCCCTGCTCTCATCCCCAAGCCCATCGTCCCCAAAAAGTCGGCGAGGCCCTGCGGGGCATGCCAAGTTCCTCAGTGTGGTGGCCGGAGGAAACGCTACACGCCCTCCAAGGACAAAGCGGCTGGAAGCAGCCAAAAAATTTACACTTTTTGTCCTGCCACAGGGAAGTCAACCACCTCTGGCTTTGAAGGCGTGGTGTACACCAGCTTTGAACACTTTAAAAGTGTGGTGGACGAGGAGCTGGAGAGGAGGAGAAGCCATTAACACTGACTGTTGACACACCTGTTGCTTCTCCCTCTGTACATTATCCATCTGTATATATTATTGAATATTTGTTACATTGTAATCATACTGTATATATGTTTTTATAATAGCTATGTCAATTATATTTCATTTAGATTTTGATAAACATTTTTATTATATATTTTTTTGGGCAACTTTATAGATGAAAGCCATACTGGCATTTCTGTATGATAGCACATGTATATATTATTGCTTTTGTTTTATATTGATTATATTTGTAAAGTTAGAATTATTTTTTGTTACTTGTGAATTGTGTCATATTTTATATTAATAAAAGTTGTGTTGTTATTTAAAAGTGTGTCTTCTCTGTAAAAACAATGAAACAATGAATAGTTAACAGTGTTGGCCTAAAGGAAAAAGGAGTTATAATCAGTCAAATTAGATTTACAATGATTATTGCTGTTCCTCAACCTGACCAGCAGGAGGCAGCAGACCTCAAAGATCAGATCCAGGTTTTTTTGGATCGAGAATAGGGATTTGTGGGGGTCGTGAGAATAGGCGGCCTGGGAATAGGCGGTCTCCCATCCAAGTACTAAACAGGCCCGACCCTGCTTAGCTTCCGAGATCAGACGAGATCGGGCGTTTTCAGGGTGGTATGGCCGTAAGCGAGAGAAGCTGCCACTAAAGGCCTACTTCTAGCTCCGTTTAACCCACAGCTGTGCTGTGTGTCTGTGGCACGGCTCACATTGATCTTTTTCAAACACTACCTTTTTCCCTCAAACAAAGTGCGCCTGCGCTCACAATTGGCAGTACACGTATGACAACACTACATGTTGGAGGCACACGGAGGTAACCTTTGTGATAGATAAACCACATATAGATGCAAAGACATACAGGGAAGAACTTTGTCCGCAGGAAAGGGGCCAACATTTGGAAAAGATATGGTTTATTGGTGGTGCAGATCCATACAAGTCGGCTCCCTCATCTTAGATCAATGACGACCTGGAGAGTCTTCCGTCTATTATGTAACCTGAATTTCAACTACCTGGTTTTTTCATCAAGCCCATACACAGCGGAATACCTTAACTCTTATCAAAGTTTGGAGGCCCATAGCCAGATGGTGTGTGAATGGGTGAGGCCGTGAGGGAGATGCAGTATCAAGTCATCAACAAATGTGTTGTGAAGGCCAAAGTAATTCCATAATGTCCTTAATCAACCTAGCCTTAACTGTATATCATAAAAGGTGTAATGTTAGCCAAGAGTTTTTCATTTCAAGGACCTCCAGTTTTATATGCGTTAATCCACAGACCACAGTCTACATTTCTGTATACACTGTACACTATAAACTACAGAACACTTCTCACTGTGAAGTCCAAACCATCCAGCTGATACGAGAGTGCAGTGTAGGAGAGAGGAGCAGAGACGCCACCGGTATGTTAATCATTGGTTAATGTACGTTAAGGATAAAATGCTCTGGGAAGGCATGAGTTTGACAGACAGTCAGCGCGTGTTTGACAGGCAGGCTTGCTCAATGCACTAACTGCGCAGCAGATGGTATGGTCCGATCTGTGAGACGTCGTCCTTTCTTATTAGAATAATTTGATTTGAATAGTGTTTAAGTTAATAAAAGAAATATTTGGTTAAATAACTAAGGTAAAATGATTAAAAGTAAGTTTAGGAGACTTCCAGTGGCACCATGTTTATGTAGGTCGCATAAGTTTGAGCTCTGCCAACGAAACCAACCAAACGACATTTAAACAAAAACTCGGCAAAAACATGCCTACCGACGCAACAAAGGCAAATGCCTGCTAACCTCAAAGCAGCTAGCGCTAGCAGAGGTGCTGATGCTACGATGAAAAACATGACCGAAATGCTGCAAGCTATCGCCAAGTCAAACCAAGACACACGGGAGGACATTCTACAGATGATGATGGATGTAAAAGAATTCAAAGGCCAAACCAAAGAATCATTCACAAAACTTCAAACGTCAGTCTCTGGTTTAAGCACACAACTGGAAAAGAGGGTTGTTGATGCAGAGCAGCGTATAATAATGACGGAGGAGACCACCGCGGCCCACGGAAAAGCCATCGGCTTCTTACTACAGCGTGAGGCAGAACTTGTGAGGACCTTCAGAATCGGGCAAGAAGGAAGAATTTAAGGCTGTACCAGGTCTACGAAGGCAGCGAGGGGAAAGACCTGGTGGCGTTTATTAAACAGCTGCTGCCAAAAGTGCTGGAGGAGTTGCCGCTAACTGAAGCCGACATCAGGATTGATCGGGCGCATAGAACGCTGATGCCCAAACTAAAAGAAAATGACCCACGATCCATTGTGGTTAAATTCACGGACTACACGGTGAAGGAACAGGTCCTCCAACAAGCGTGGAAACAGCGCACAGTGAAGATTGGTGGGAGGCTGATCTACTTTGATAATGGTTACTCACCTGAGCTGCAGAGGAAATGCGCCCAGGTCAGACACGTTGTTAAACAGCTGAAGGAGAAAAACATTAAAGCCAAATGCATGTATCCAGCTCGGCTGAGGATGACCATGGGCTCAGAGGAAAAAACTTTCCAGACTGTGATGGTCGCAGAGCCGATACTCCGGGAATTGAAGATCCAGGTCCGTGTTGATGACCGGGACAAAGTGGAACGAGAGCCCGTCAGGCACAGATGGGAGACGAATTGAGGTTTTTTTTTTTTACACTATTTGTTATTATTCATGTTTATTTCTATTACATCTGTATATTTAGTATCTATTTTCTCTAGGTATCTTATTGTTTTGTTAATTTTATTTGCCATCTCTATTTTATCAATACAATTATTATTCTTATTTTTGTTAGATACTTTACTTTAATTCTTATACTCATTATTCTGTTTTTATTTAAAAAAAAGAAAAAAATGAGTAAAACATTTTATTTTCATTATTATAAATTAAACTTTATTTTATTCATTATGTATATTTAATTATTATTATATTTTATATTCTGTATTTTAGATTTTATTTTATTCTTTGCCAAATATTCTGCCAAGTTTAGAATGTAACTAAGGTATTATTAAGTCGTTTTGGGTTGTGGTCGCAGATTCAATGGATAATTTGAGTGATTTACACTCAGCCATCGTATGGCCGCAGCAGTTTACCCAAAAAAGTGGGACCGCTACACAATGTGACATTATCCCGGAGGGATTCCACCACCCTCCGCCCAGTTTCATACTGGAGCTGGTCTCGACTGAAGATATTCCAGTTGAGGACTTGGAAGCCAGGTTATTTTCTGAAGTTCTTTTTTGCAAATTGTTCATTGTTTCTGTTCTGTTGCACGTTTCCTCCTTGACGGCGGATAGGAATATTATAACAGTTGATGGTGCATATTACACTTATAATCTGAATACAAAGTATAATGACAGTAAGGATTAAAAACAGTACATGGATGGTTTAACTGTGGTTAGTTACAATATAAAGGGTCTGGGAAGTCCAATTAAAAGGAAGAAAATACACAACCAACTTAAAGCTTTGCACTGCTCAATTGCGATGTTGCAAGAGACACATTTGTCCGAGGTGGAACATTTGAAATTAAGGAGAGGCTGGGTGGAGCAAATATACAGCGCGTCTTATGAAAAACGGAGAAAAAGAGGGGTTGCGATCTTGATCAGTAGGAGTGTTTTCTTTAACTGCGAAAGGGTACTGAAAGACAATTAAGGCAGATACGTCATGGTGGTAGGTACTATCGGGGAGAATAGATTTACATTTTGTAACTTATATGCACCAAATGAGGACTGTCCACTTTTTTTTCAAGAAAATGGCATCCAAACTAGCGGAGGAAGGGGAGGGAATCATTGTGGTTGGAGGGGATTATAACTGTGTACTGAACTCAAATGTAGACCGACTACCTACTGAAAAGAGACCTCAAACTCATAAATCAGTTGCTGTTTTGGGAATGATGGATGCATTGGGATTGATTGATGTGTGGAGATATCATCACCCCAGAGGCAGAGACTATACGTATAGGTCACAGGTTCATGGGACTTACTCCAGACTAGATGTGTTTCTGGTTTCAAAGGCTGATCTACATAGAATGTTAGAGAGCAATATAGAACCCATAACCTTGTTGGATCATGGCCCTGTTAAGATTAAAATAAAGTTGGGTCAAGAACAACGATTCAAATACTGGAGACTTAATGTCTCAATATTAAACGATCCCCTAATCCAGCAGGAACTACGTGACAGACTAAAAGAATACATGGATATATATGATAATGGGGAGGTTAGCCAGTCTACTTTATGGGATGGGGCCAAAGCTGTTATGAGGGGACATATAATCCAAATTACATCGAGATTAAAAAAGCAAAGGGAAGCCTGGGCACTTGCTCTGGAGACTGAAATTGTGAGGTTAGAAAAGGAACACAAAATATCAAGAAGAAGGGATGTATTAGAATTACTAAAACAGGAGCGTCAAATATTAGACGATATACTCACGTATAAAGCTGAGGGAATGCTCTGGTTTGTGAAAAGAAAATATTATGAAATGGGTAATAAAGCAAGTAGATTATTAGCGTTTCAGTTAAGGAAGGCTCAATCAAGCCGGGTGGTACCTAAAATTAAACATCCTGACACAAATAGAATCACTTCCCAACCAAAAGAAATAGCAGAGGTGTTTGCTATATATTATAAGAAACTTTATGAAAGTCAAGAATTAGTAGGGAAGAAGGAGAAAATAACAGAAATTCTGGATTTAGTCCAACTTAATAGACTGACACAGGATGAGGCTGAGAGGTTGAGCTCCCCTATTACAATACAGGAAGTAACAGATAATATTAGTAAGTTAAAGAACAGCAAATCTCCAGGTGTTGATGGATACTCTGAAAAATACTACAAAGTTTTAGGTAAAGAGTTAGCCCCAATTTTATGCCGGGTATACAACTATGCACTAGATGGCAGGGACCCCCCAAAAACCTGGTCTGAAGCAATTATCTCCGTTATACACAAAGATGGAAAAGAATCCCACTCAATGTATGGGATATCGGCCTATAAGTTTGCTTTGTCAGGATCTGAAAATATTGACCTCTATATTGGCAAACAGAATACAAACACACATTCGGAAATTAGTTAATTCGGATCAAACAGGGTTCATTACCGGACGCCAAGGCACTAATATCATTAGACGAGCTCTAAATCTACAATTTATTGCCTCTAATAGACGGACTCCATCAATGCTTCTCAGCTTAGATGCTGAGAAGGCTTTTGATAGATTAGACTGGACATTTCTGGAGCAAACGTTAGCTCGTATGGGGTTTAACGAAACTTTTCTGAACTGGATTGGAGTGTTTTACATGAATCCACGGTCAAGAGTCAGGGTCAACGGGCAATGTTTCGATTTTTTGAGGTGGGACGGGGTACAAGACAGGGGGATGCACTTTCACCAGTCCTTTTTGCTTTTTGCTCTTAGCATTGATCCCCTTGCAGAACTGATCAGGAGTAATCCCCTTATAGAAGGAATAAGAGATGAGAGCGGAAACCAACATAAAATAGCTCTATATGCTGATGACATATTGTTGTTCATTAAAAATCCCATTCACTCAATCCCTGCTCTCTTAAAAAACCTTAATGAATATGGTCTAGTGTCTGGCTATAAAGTTAACCCTAACAAATCAGAGGCATTGATGGTGTAGGGGGCATGGCCTAGCCAGCTGAGTGACACAGTGTCTTTTCGCAGAACCAAAAAGGGGTTTAAATACTTAGGAATCAAGCTCACTCCCCATGTGCCTCAATTATACAAGGCTAATTACGAAAAAATATTTGAAACTTTTAGAAAGGAACTGGCAAGATGGGATGTGCTCGCGTTATCTCTTCTGGGTAGAGTGGAAGCTATTAAAATGAACCTACTTCCCAGACTTTTGTTCCTGTTCCAGTCTCTCCCAGTCTGGGTCCCAACATCAGCTTTTACAATGCTGGACAGACTTATATCTAGGTTCATATGGCAAAATAAGAGACCAAGAGTGAGACTTAAAACGCTTTCTCTTGAAAAGAAGAAGGGTGGACTTGGCCTTCCTAGTATGAAATACTACTTTTGGGCAGCACAACTAACAGCGGTGGTAGCCTGGGTTAACAATGACGTGGAGTCAGGATGGGTGAACATTGAGCAAAACTCACTGCCAGCTACACCACTTTTTTTTTTGGATAAAACGCACTTTAAAAATGTGGTCAACAGTACAGAAAGGAATTAAAGGGAGAGCCGGTCTTTCACGGGCAATGCAGATAATCGGAAATCCAGATTTCCCCCCTCCACAGTGGACACAACCTTTAAGAGATGGGAAGAGGCCTAAAGGTTATTGATCAGCTGTTCTGTGATGATGTTCTACAGCCATTCTCATATCTCCAAGACAAGTTCTCTTTACCCCAAAGTGATATGTTTCATTACTTTCAGATTAGACACTATATCACAAACCATAAAAAATGGAATACAATTAAAACTACCCCATCATATGTTGAAACTTACCTGATTAATATAATAAAACATCATCTGCCCAACAAAAAGCATGTTTCCCATTTATACAGAAACCTGCTACTGGACACATCAGATAATACTCACTATATTAAAAATAAATGGGAGCTGGAGTTGAATATTATAATAGAGGATGGAGAGTGGGAAACAATTTGTAGTGGTTGCCATAAAGGAATTAATATTAACATGTGGAAGGAGTTTGATTGGAAGACAAAGAAAAGGTTCTTTAACACACCTTTGGTGGTTTCTAATTTTTTTTTGACCATCCAGATGCAAGAAAATGTTGGAGATGATGTTGAATGGTTGGTGACCATTCTCATATATTCTGGGACTGCCCAATCTTGATTCCTTTCTGGAGAGGTGTAAAAATGGAGATAGATAAGGTTCTGGGAGTTGATTTACTATACACGCCAAGCCAGTTTCTTCTTGATTTGACTCCTGAAAACATTTATACAAAAGATCAAAGGCACCTATTACATGTGCTCCTGATGACTGCTAGGAAAATGGTAACAATAAAGTGGAGGAATTCACAGCCACCAATAGTGGAACAATGGAAACAAAGAGTGAGAGAGGTGTATAGAATGGAGGCTTTAACAGCAAAGTTACAGTTGAAGTCTGAGGTCTTCATGAGGAGATGGTTACTCATAGAGAAATACCTGTGTAACTGAGGGGTCACCTACACTTTTCTGTGATGTTTTGATTGGCCATCAATTTATTTGTGTATTTGTCTCATGTCAGTTTTGTTCGGTTTTCTGGGATCCAACATGTTTTTACTTATTTTATTTCGTTATAATGTACTATTCAAATTTTTTATTTTTTATTATTATTCTGTCTTGCTGTCGAGGAACGTTCTGTAACGTCATTTCTGATGTTTACAATTAAAAAGAGAAAAATTAATTTCCAGGTGATGTCATAAGTTGAAAATTATAATAGTTGGTTTAAAGTGATGGATATTAATACTTAACACTTAGGAAAATATGTGTTTATAATTTAATTAATAAATTAACAATGAATAAATAAGTAAATACATTAAATATATAAATAAATGCAATGCAATTTGAGAAAAATTTAATTGAGAATTCAAGTATTTCCAAGTTTAAATAAATTTCAAACTAAGGATTTATAATAACTATTTATAAATTAAGTACATTTTAGGTTTGATTTTTAAGTGTGTATTGGTTTATTAGGTGAGCATACTGTTTAATTTTACAAAAGCATTTAGTTTAAATCAGGAAAATGGATCAAGTTAACTAAAAATAACAGTGCTGGTAGATTAAGATTCTTTAATTTAAATGCAGATATAAAATCCCAGCATGAGAAAATCATTAATTATGCTTTGATTTGAACTTTCCCTCTTCTTCCTTTGTCCAGGTTAACAACCTGCTTGACCAGCTTAACCAAGGAACAGTTAAAATAAACTGTCAACCAAGCACAGAGTTGTTCTCAGCGTCCTCTGTCTTCCTCTCTGGCCCTTCAAGTTGGGCAGTGGTGTTACAAACTTGACACTCACTATCAAAGTTTATATTCACTTACTTGGCAAGAAATGGGTCAAACAAATTCAGATGTTTTTCAGATTTTTGTCTTGTACGTCCTGGATTAGCTTCGCTAGCCACAAGCGCCTTCTTTCCTCAGATTATTTTTGACATTGTTCTCCCTGATTTGTTATAACTTTTGGCAGTCTATAAAAATGTTTTTCACCGATTGGTACAGCCAAAAACACGGCAATAGTTCACCATTTCCTCTTGAAATTCAGGATTTGTTTACATGCTGCCTATCGCCAAAATGGTAAATGGACTTGATTAATATAGCACTTTATCCCTACACTGAAGTAGTCTCAAAGCGCTTTACAATATCAGCTCAGTCACACTCACATGTGATGATGTGATGTGTTGTTGCAATAATAATCTTGCTAAAGAAGACCAAGGTAAACGGCCCTCGCCTTTGCCGCGCCGCTTTGCCAAGCAGCCTTCACCAAATTGCGCCGCCTTTGCCGTGCTGCCTTCAATGCGCTGCCTCAAGTTCATACAAAGACATAATATAACAGTGAATTTCATACTATCAATGCATCATTATTGAATTGCTTAGACAGAAATGTACTATTGAGATATAAACTTTGACATATTTATGATTTTTGTTGTTGTAGTAATACATCCAAGAACAATACTGGAGTTGTAATGGAAGCAATTCAGAATAAAGCTATTATATTTTGTTCAAGAAGAAGATGACATTTGCCTTTAGACTATCATCCAATCATTATTTTTTCAATTTCGTCACGCAATACACTGAAGCCCTTTACGAACAGCGTTGATGGAGCGGACATGGATCGGATCTGGCTTGCCCAGCTGCATCTTACACAAAGTTTCCTTTACAAACATGCACCTGGGTTCAGGAACAAGTCTGCATTATTTGCATACAAACAGGTCAGCATTTGCTCCGAGTGGTTTCCAAAGAGGCGTGCGTGTGGCAGGGATTGCAGGGGGGTCGATGACGCAGAAAGAGAAGCGCCACGCTGCCAAGGTCATCAGTTCCAGCGTGATGGAAGGTTTTTTTCCCCGATTTGTAATTGATCCACAATAATAATATAATTCAAAGCAGAAATCAGACAAAATTATTATGCCGCTTCTTTATTGGTCTTTTGTTGTCTAAATAATAATGCATTTTCTGTGTAAAGCCTGCGTCCTGTGCAGGCTTCACAGCAAGAATGTCGCGGTTTCGAATCCCAGTCCAGCCTGGGCCTTTCTGTGAGGAGTTTGCATGTTTCTCCACATGTCTGGGTGGGTTTCCCCCACCACACAATAACATGCACCTTAGGTGAAATCTTCCAGCTCCGGTAGTCCTAACCAAGCCTAGCTTCAACATCAGGAGATGGGTCCTGACACTGCTCCTGACAGAGGCCCTAATGGCATTAAAGGATGGGTCAATTGCAGAGGACAAATTTTGCAAAAATTGCATGTGGTGTCAGAATGTAGTCAACCACAGCCTTTCCTCTGACAGATACAGAAGTGAAATGGTCATTTCCTGGGATTACCCTTTCATTCACAACGCAACATTTGTAGTAGTAGTAAAAGTGTGTTATAGTTTGAGCTGACAATTTTCAAGATTTGGCCAATTCCCTATTAACACAGAATAGAAAAATAAAGCATGCGACTCATTGACTTTTTTGATCGAGAGGCCAAAACAGAAGTTTGTGAAAAATTCCAGACATTCTTTTCCCCATATTAAATTGTCTTCACTCTGTAGGGGGCACTAACGTGCCAATTTCCGTATTTCCACATTGAGCTGGTTTAGGGCCAAGAGTTTAACAACTGATTCCCATTTGATGCAAATCAAAGTTTGTATGTGCAAATGGGAGCATTTTCAAAAAATTTCAATTTTCCAAAGGTGTTGGCCAAATTGCAAGTTATCAAAAATCTATAGATAACTTTGAGCCCGTCAGTGAAACGATAGTAGGAGTGTGTTAAAATACCTTTGCCCCATACTAAATTTTCTTCACTCTGTAGGGGGCGCTACTGGCCTTTTTTCCACATTGAGCTGGTTTAGGGCCGGGAGTTTAACAATTGAGTCACATTTGACGCAAATCCGACTTCGTATGCGCAAATGGGAGCTTTTAAAAAAGAAAAAAAAAATTAGGCCAAGATTAATGGCTCCACCCTGCAAACACCGTAAAAGTTAATAAAATTCTATGAATAAATTTTGATGTCCCACTTCTCTAGATGATCTCCAGCAACTTTGAGCCCTGTCGGTGAAACGCCCTAGGAAGAGTATGTCTTCACTCTGTAGAGGTCGCTAACGTGCCAATGTCCGTTTTTCCACAATGAGCTGGTTTAGGGCCAGAGGTTTAACAACTGATTCACATTTGACACAAATCGGAGTTTGTATATACAAATTGGAGCATTTTCTGAAAATTTTATATTTTGTCATTTTTGGCCAAAAATCACGGCTCCGCCCTGCAAACACCATAACATTTCTCAAATCCATGAATAGCTTTTGGTGTCCCACTTCTCTAGATGATCTCCAGCGATTTTGAATCCCGTCAGTGAAACGCCCTTGGAGAAATTTGTTAAAAAAACGTGAACGAAAATAGAAGTTTTTAAATTTTCAATTCAAGATTCTGGACTTTGTGCGTTTTTTGGCGTGGTCTTAATATTTTTTACTTGTCTTGTCACGGTCTACTTCTGTGTCCATTCTCATGATTCTACGATGAATAAATCTTTTTGGTAATTCCTATCTTGTAACACATTTCTGGCATACTTGGGGGCACGTCAAATTTTTGCATTTTTTAAATTGAAAATAGCCAGAAATTAGAGAAGCGTGCAAATGAATTTTGTTTACATTTTTGTGACCCTTCATAATGGTTCTGTGAGTTAAAAGTAGGTGAGTTGGTTCCGACACTTTTTGAGTACCATGAGCTACACATTTTCAGAAAATGCAGCGGCATGCCTACGACATGACAAGAGTCCCTGGTCACTGACAGGCATATGGTGTTTGCATAGGCTCCGCCCCTTCCCTCATAGTGTGGCCACAAGAGCAAGAGGCTTTTCGCCAGCTAGTGGTGCTCGGGCCTAATTAAAAATCTTTGAATCCTTGTAGACGGGGTTGGTCATTTTATTGTTTCTACTTGCTTCTCTGATTTTTAGCAATCTGAACATCCAATTTATTTTTTGTAGTTATACAAATAAAATGCATGATGTGTGTGAAGCTCAAAATATTTTTTAAAGAATTTAGGTCACTGATTATTCTTAGGATGACTTATTTTTACTTGTCACTTGCCAGAAATTCCAGTATTCCCTACTCTGTCCTTTCTCTTTCATTGCTCAGCTCAGTTGCCTAGCAACCTCTTCATCAGTGCAAAGATGTTCTGGAGAAAAACACTTTTCCATAACAGCTCAGCCGGTCCATTTTCAGAGGACTTAGTCTGTCTCCATGTATTTGAGAAGCACTGTTAACTCACAATAAGTCCCACAAACACGCACACAAAATGCTTCACAAAGAAACACACACTGATTGGTGGAGCTTTTTGTAGCATTTTATTGGAAAAACAAAATGTAAAGACTAGCATGTACAACTTGGAATGCAGATCAACTGAACATAACAGAACAGTTGGACTGAGCCGGTTCTTGCTGCACCCACACAATATATAAAGGCTGCAAAGCACCAACTCGTACTCCCACTAAACGCAACCAATAATGCATTGATACACACCTTCAGGGCAATGAGCCGCCTGTGAACAGGATTCAGTTGGAAGGTTACTGATTAATAGACTTATACAGCTCTGACTGCTGCCATTGCCCCTTTGCAGTACACTATATTGCCAAAAGTACTTTGATACCCATATAAAAACAAATGCAATAGCTAACATTAACATTAGCTTAGGGGGCAATAGCTTGAAGTTAGTTTCCTTAAGTGCAATGCAGTGTTGTAAAACACGCCACTACTGGAGAGCAGTCCAGTTCAACCATTCATTCATGGCTCATGAAAAACTGTGGAAATGGGATTTGGTTAGTCCAAATATATAAGAATTGCATCAAATACTTTCAGATGTTGAATGTCATCTCACCGTCAGCATACATATGCAGAATAATTTAAAAAGTCCTCCAAGCCAATTGTTAGTAGGACACGAATTCTTTGATGGTCTACAGTGGGTCATTTTTCATATATCAAGTTTGCTGTGGCTCACAAAAACTTTTGTTTAAACCATTGCTGTACAGCAGCCAATTTGATAGGAGAAATACAGTTTCTGATGTACAGGTGTAGGACAGGGGGAATGGCGTGAGAATGTACTCGTCTGGCTCTATTGGGTCCAAGTGATATCTATGTGGTGTGTTTGAAAATCAACTCTACATCATAAACCTCTCTCCCTCAGAGGTTTACTTTTGGCAGTATAGTGACAGTGTGATAATTAAGGTCCACCCTGCCCCTATGAAAGACAAGGATACAGACTTCAGCCACACCCAGGCATCACCCTCAAACAAAGGTAAACACAGAGGATTAAATGAGTAGTATCTCAACATGCTAAAAACACAGAATCTAAAATGACTTCTTAAATCAATTTTATTAGTTTTCTTTAAAACAACTGGCTATGCCAACAAAACAGATGGTTTATCTGTTTTTATCCACAGGCCCATCTGACCCCCCCACCCCCAACCCAACACACCCTCTGATTGGGCTCAGAGCACTCACACATTACAGCTGCATGCATGAAACAGAAAAAGACAAAAGGAAACAAGGAATCATAGAAGATAAGATAAATGGCCAGCTCACATATCCATCATGATGTCAGAAAGATGGAAACCAGGAAATGAAGGAGCAGTGGCCGAACCAACCAGCAGCACAGATGCAGGCAGGTTGAGATCTGATTGGGCAGCTGGTTAGTAGGACTGAAAGAGGGGAATACGAGCCAGGTACATGCAGATTCTTTTTTTTTTTTTTTTTTACCTTTTTGAGCTTGTGTAGATGGACAGGTTATCAGTTTTGCAACATTCAGTTTAAGTTGTCTATACAGAACAAGATTAAATGTAGATTTTTGCAATACGAGGTAAGTGAAACATTTGATTGTTTTGTCTTGAGGGAGAGCCCAGTTCATTTGGCGGTCATCATTTGAACAAACTCTGTGGGAGGGAAAGAAAAGAAGAGCTCTATCAGGAACAATGCTTGTCTTTTCAATGACAGCTGTGAATGACCAGCTAGCTTACTAATAACGCTGCAAACATTTAGAGGGAGTTCGTGTTCCAACTTTGATCTTTTGTACCTTCATAGTTGACCTGTCCGTCTCCATCGATGTCAGCTTCTCTGATCATCTCGTCTACTTCCTCATCCGTCAGCTTTTCTCCTAAGTTAGTCATCACATGACGTAGCTCAGCAGCACTGATGTACCCATTGCCATCCTGGCCAAACAGTAAACAAGGATCAATTTCACTCATTAACAAAAAGCTGAAAACACACATCACATTATTACTTTATTTTAAAATTATTTCATTTGTTCTTAACATAAAGAGTTCAGCATGAAAAAGTTGATGAAAATGTGAAACTCAACAGGCCTTGGTGTAAAAATGTTGTTGTGCTTTGCCTCCCCCACTGTGACAGCATTTGCAAACATAATGCATCATGAGCATCAACAAATAGCTGGTTGTATGGGTTTATATATATATATATATATATATATATTAAAAGCTGGTGTTCAGTTCACTAAATCAAGCAATCATTACAAAGTGATCACCATATCTATAAACAAAATGGCAAGCAGAAAAAATATGACATTTTACAAATAAAAATAAAAAGTTGTAACAAACTATTAGTAACAAATGATGACTGAAAAATATTTCTTTAGTTTTTTGGGGGAAAATACTGTACTATTTTCCTTTTATTTTTCATAGTCAAAAGAATCTAATAAACTATTCAAAACAATGCAATTTACCTAAAAATAAATCTTGAATGAAATAAAGGAATAATCCAAATTAAGAAGTCTATTAATTTAAATTCGGGTTCTATTGTAAACAATGCAAAACTGCATAATAGTTCTTTTTCTTTTTAAAAGTCCAACTGAAAATGTATTTTGTTCCTTAACAATTGGACTTTAAAAAAAAAAAAGAAGTCATTTCGTTGTATTTACAGATATTTGTTTGGACCAGCAGAGGGCGCTGGTAACCCAGTGGTTGGTTGGCATGCAGCTATTCTTGCAGTGAAGAAGAGATGCTATGTGCTAGCAGACAGAGCTAATAGAAAAACGTGACTTTTACAGATATTCACGTAATATTACAGATATTCTTTCGGTGCTAAAGGGGTAAGGACTCATTTATGAACATGTTCAAGAGTAGAAGGCGGCCAGAAAGAGAGTAGTAGGAGATTCCAACCACCTGGACATGAGAAGGATAAATAGATAGCGTCCTCTGCTGTTAAAAAAAAAAAAAGGTACTGCGATTGAATTTTCAGAGAATCGATGTGAACCGTGATACCTATGGATCGATTTTTAACTGCCTTATGATTAATCGTTACATCCCTACCTTACATTATTGGTGGACAGGGGACTAATAGTTGAATAAGTGAGCGTTTTGGGTTAATCATATAGTTCTCTCTTAAACTTTAATTTAATTAACACTGATAGTTAACACCTTAGGCTTCTTTCACAAACACTTTCATTTTTAGTAGCAGCAAAACACTCTTATTTCCTTTATCTGATGAGCTGACGATAACTACATGTATGTGTTTCACGTTAACATGCAGCTGAACCGAAACCAATAACAAAAACCTGTGAATGAGATGTGAAGTGTTGTGATATATTGCTGAATAATCATCCGCTCCCGAAATAAATGGGTAATAACCTCAAAAAATAAAGCATTGCAATTGTATAAATAAATAATAATGCCTTAAAGAATATATCAATAAAAAAAATAGGAAAGTTGTTATTTAACACTGATATTCCACCAATGCACACTATAAAATAAAGTTGAACTTGAACGCACTAATGCATACATCAAATAAAAATCTACAAGCCTCAAAGGGTGCAACAACTAATCGATAAAAATCAATGATTTAAAGAGTTGGCAACAAATTTCATTATTGATTCGTTGCGTTGTGCAATATATGCGTGACTGACAATGTTTGCTTCACCTGCAGAGGCTTTGTCAATAAAGTGTTTTTTGTTTAAAAACTCCCCCTGCCGAGCGAGTTCAATGCAGAGCGGATTTGGTATTTAAATGAAATAAGTTTGGCAGAAGTAAAGGAGCTTAACAGCAGGTAAGTCACTACAACGTGCTACATCTGTTCTGTTTGGAAATTTGTGTAATGAAATATTTTTATAAGGTACTTGTACTCTGTGTGTGTATGTTTGGCCTACTCACTTACCTTAACCTAATAGTGCAAATGAAACAAGGTAATTATTGAGTTGTAAATTGTGCTATATACTTACTCATACTATACTATCAGTCGGAGTCATGGCAATGGTTGAAGATGAAGCTTCACTACAATGATTTGCACTTTTAATCCAGGTTAAACTCTCCCTTCAAGAAAACATTTAAAAAGCTCATGGAGAAACAATATCTACATGACACAGCTTTGAAGTATTTCACTTTTTACGCGAGCTGCAAAAATGTCGCTCGGTGTGCGTGTGTGTGTAAGATTGTTCTGTTTATTCAGCTCATGCAACTGCATGGTAAATGGGAGAGTCCTAAGAGCGGAGCGCTCCCGTTCATTTACTTTTGCTTTAATATTGGACATTTCTGTTCATTTCGGGAGGGCGCATGAAAAAAAAAAAACAAAAAAAAAAACATGATCGCCGCCCTGCAGATTTGTCTCAACAAATAAAGTGATTGATAATAATAAATGTAGGGAACTAAACCCCAAGTTGATCTGGACTTAGAACATTTGGCTTCACCAGTCCGTGGAGTCAAAGAGTCTGCCTTCTACTGGGATGTGCAAACATTCCCCAAGGGGGGTCTTCTCCCCTTTCTGTCCGAACAAAGGGATAGAAGGATCCCAGACCAGTTGTCTCCTGTTATCATCTCCCTGCTACATTACGATCAAAAGAAGAACATCCCTCTCCTTCCCCCTTTTTCAAACAGATACCTCTGGATGCTGTAACATCAAAGAACTGTCCCAATGACCCCTTTGACCCCCTGCAGATATTGTCACCTCCCGAACCCAAACCAATGGTTACACAGGACAATGGAATAACCCCAGTTCTCCTGCTCAAATGAGAACAAAGGACATGTGCTGGACTGAAAAGTTACAAATGAAAACATTTTTGGAATGATTTCTACTATAATTGAAATTGCAAATGTGTCTGCACTCGTGTCATGTAATTTAACAACAACAGAATGCTATTTTAAAGTGTTTATCATTTAAAAGTGCTTAAAAATACCAGAAAACATCACAAAAGTTAGTTTGAGGTATTTACTGCAATCATATAGTTAAGAGGAGGCATAACATGATTTTTGACATTTATGTTTATGAATAATTACAGGTAAAATGCATTAATTAATTCCTAAAGTGATTCTAGGATATTTTCCAGTCATGTTTGGTATCAAACCCTTTCGTAATTCATGATATTTCAGGATATGATGTTGAAAAGATGTTTTGAAATATGTGGAATTAATTATTAGGCATTCTTTTATGTTTAGAATCATCCCTTGTCGTCTGTCTCTGTCTTACACTCACACACACCCACAAGCTGAAAGCAGTGGCAGTGACCAATCACCGACATGATCACAGAATGATCACCCTAGACGCCTCCTCCAAAAGGCGTCGCAAAACTTCCTTTAAAAAAAAGACGCGCGTTCCTAACTTCAGTTTTGGACGCGGGCGTTCATGCTCACACGTATTCCCTCATGTTTCCAGTCTTTTCATTTATTTCATTTTATTTTTAGTTGAAACAGTTAGATTTTGGAAACCACAGCTGCTTGGTTCGGACGAATACAGCATCTAGTGACGTGCGTAACAGCCGAAAGGAAGCCCGGCCCGCGACCCGTTGGGGTTAGCCAAGAGCCATTCTCTAAGCCAGCTGCGAAGGCCTAACCGCCCGGATCGGCTGAAGGGGCTACACTCTGTTGAACCGAAACAGAACCAACGGTAGCACGTCCTGCTGCATTGCTCAAACAGCACCTCCAGGTCCAACCCTGACATCTTCAAGGTACAAGAATGAACTCTCATCAGCAACTTTCATCTACAATAGATCACATACGTATTTCCATAACTACAAACTTACACGCATTAACAACATGCTACACACACAGTACATCTCATTCATGTTTGTTCGTCTCCCCCTTGTCCGTCCTCCTCTCTTTGTTATGAGCTCTCTTTATTTTATTCTTTGATTTTATGATCTTATTATTGAATATGTATCCTGCATTTTTATTCAATATTTAGTAGATTAGCATCCTTCTAGATTAGTGATTTCACTTTATTACGTATAATCCTCACCTTTATTAGCCTAGAAATGCATTTTATCATGATTTAATTATCCCATTTCAATTGATATTTTGACTGTGTTAATTGTTGACTTTTGAATAAAAGGTTGAACATAATATTTGATTCCTCTGATTCATTAAAGCTGTGGTTATGGTGTAGATGTCTGGTAGAATTCACTTTTCCCTGGTTTCACATTGATGAGTTTAGTCTAAAAACTTAGACATATTTCTCCTGTTAAAAGGAGTGGCACCCCGCAAATTTGAAGTAATATTAATAATCATAATTAATATTCTTAGTTATATAACCCATTAATAATAACTCATCTCATCTTCCTACATAATTTCTGACACCTCCAGATGGGACCAGCTGAAGCCATAAACACAGCGTTAATGAATAATCATTGGAATCAAAAGCCGGTCTAAAAACTGAACACTCGTGTTGCCAGATTGGTTCGGAAGCCGCCGAGCCCCGACCAATGTTGTATTCTAAGCAAAGCCGCCGCGCTAATGCTTAGAAACTGAATAAATAAGACCGCCGTGTCTCTGTGTTTAAAGCGCTAATGTTATGAAAGGCCGCCGCGCCAAAAGAAAAAGTAAAAATTAATCACTGCGCCGTCAGTGACTGTGACGTCAGAGGTAAACAGTAAGTTGCCAGAACCGGGAAAACCCCGTATAAAAGGAAAAGATACGCAGACAGTGCAAACTAGGACTTTGCTACCCCGAAGAGCTCTGAAACTCTGGTATCTACCGACGCAAACAAAGAGTAAGTCGTCTGAATCTTCCGTTCCTTAAAACGGACAAGCTATCGTTGTATTAGCTCATGTTAGCTCATTGTGGTTGGAACACGTGGGTAACGCTCCGGAAACCGGAAGCAAATGTGTCAAGCCACCGCTCATACACAAAGACAGGCCTTCCTGTCCCTTTTTGAGACGCGACTGCCCCTCGTGGCGAGCTCGCGAATAACAGGCTAACGAGAGCCTCAGCCTAGCAGCAGCAGCCTGCTACTAAGCGGTTAGCATCAAGCTAACCTATCGTGCCCAGTGAGGCTTTAAACACATCTAAGTTACAGCGTGTCTTTAGACACGTTTTGCTTGACAACTGTGCATCGATACAGCTGTCTTTACCGTCACTTTGCTGAAATCGTGTGGTTTTAAATGTGCTCGATCTGATTTCGTCATCTCTCAGTACACACACACACGCACACACAAGGCCCATAACTAAACGGAAGTTAAGCCATTAAAAGGGTAATCTTATTAAAACTAAGGTAACTCATTTAAATACAAGTGACGCACTAAAATCAAGGTTTAACAAGATTTAAACCAATTTGGAAAAAATAATTAAACTAAAACAGTTTAAATAAATAAAGTAATGATTAAAGTAAAATACACATTTTACTAAATGATTAATCCAGTGTGATTAAAATTAAATCAATTTGATTAAAAACAATTAAATTGAATAGGAAGTTAATTAAATGAAAGCAACTAATTTAAGAAGGATTTATTAATTAAAAATAAGTTTAATAAAAGTTAAACCAGTTTTAATTAAGGTAATTAAATTCAACACAACCGAATTTAAACACAAACCATTCTTAATAATCAACCTAAAGAAAATTACAACTGAAATAAAACTGATAAATTAAAACAGAATTTAATCAATTAAAAATAACATTTATTGATTACAATAAATTCATTAGGATTTGAATTTAATTTAAAAAAAAAAAAAATTTTTTTTTTTTCTTTCTCTTTTTCTTTTTCCAATTGATTAATCGCCTGATTAATCTAAGGAAACTGAATCAAGGTAAAGCTAATTTAAACAAAAGTTTAAATTAATTGAGGAAAACATTTATTGATTAAAATAAATTCAATAAGATTTGAATTTAATTTCAATAAAACATTTTTTTTAATTGATTAAAAATATCTGTTGATTAATTCAACGAAATTGAATTAAAGTAAAGTTAATTTAAATAAAAGTCTTAAATCAGTAAGAACAAGTCTTAAATGAGTAAGAACAATTGTTTAAATTAAACAAACCACACCAAACTTTTTCAAGTTTACCACTCAGTTTTTATTTACCAAACAGTGAATTGCTAAGAACAAACGAAATAAGATAAAACAATTTACTACCATTGTAATTTTAAACTTTGTTTGAAAAATTATTTGAAATTTTGAAATTCTTTAGAGTTCTTCGTACGATTTTGATCCACAACAAATCAACATGTCTGTCTCCTCAGAAGACCATCCAGCCGAGAACTTAGAATTCCTCCTCACAGAAATTTTAGGGGACGGAAAATCCACAATTGATGCCAAAATCCGAGAATCTCCCCCTCAAGAATTAGGAGACCTTGTGGCCGATTGCGTCACTGCAGCCGTTTCAAAAAAGCTGAAAGATAAGGAGCTGGTTAAACAGCTCGGCTTTGTAATATCAGCATTCTCCGCCCAGTTAAAATACGAACAGGATCGGGTTAAAACCCTCGAGCGCGAACGAGACGCTCAACTCGAAGCCATCGAGGAACGCGAAGCCCGCTGCGCGAACCTCACGGTCCAGTATGACGAAACACGTGAAGAAAATGGACTGCTCCAAATGCGTGTGACTTACCTAGAAGAAGCGGAAGATCAGGTTAATCAATTAATCACTGAGAATAAAGAATTAGAAAAATCCAAAGTGCTACTCGGTGATAAAATACGCGTTCTCGAACATGATTTCGACACCACCACCCGGGAATTAGACGCACAACTACACGAGTCAAATGATGGGAAGAAACTCCTCCTTGAGGCAGAAGGGGCGATCAAAGCCTCAAAAGCCAAAACTAAACTGCTCTCTAGAGAATTAGACGCAGAACGAGAGAGGGTTAATGACTTATTACAACAAGTAGCTGACGGTAAAGTAGCTACTGCTAAGGTTCAACGACAATTGAACCTCACCAGGAGAGAGCTCCTAGACGCAAGACGTGAGCTCGGGCACGCTCTCTCATCATTGTCAATGTCGGAGGCTGATGGCGATCCTGACTCCGACGGTGAAGACGCAACTCGACAAGTCCTGCGCACCACCGACCCACCGGTACGTCCGCGTCGCTTAAGGAGGCCCCGGGATGCCTCCGCGGACCCTCCTATTGACGGCGGACCGACGCCCGCCAGGCCCCCGAATAGCAATCGACCGTCCAACCGCGACCTGGATAAAATCGCCAGAAACATTCCGAGATTCGAACCAAAGTTCGACGAACCCCAAAATGCTAGAGCATTTTTGAGAGACATTGATTTTTATCTAAAAAGTTATCCAATGGCTAATGTTGAAGATAAAATCTACCTAATCAAAGCAACCTCGAGCAGGCTTGTCAATGATTTCATTGAACGTCAACTACCTCAGATCAGAAATGATTACACAACACTGTGCCGCCTCCTGGTGGATGAATTTTCTGACGCACTTCACCAAACAGGTTTCGACTATGCCCACACCGTTAAACAGGGGAGAAACGAATCACCCCAACAATATTACCACACCTTGCTACAGGCATACTTTGGTAATCGCAACGACCCAGGTATGGAGGAAGAACAGCAGTTCAAAAAACTGTTCCTCAGAAACCTTCACCACAGCACGAGCACCCATCTCGGCGTCGCGGCAGATCCCTCTACCATGTCCAGTAAGAAACTTCGCGATCTTGCAATCAGAGGCTTCCTCTTGTACAAACAAAATTCGACAAAATCCACATCTCACGAAATGTTCCCGGTAAAGAATAACTCTCACTCGCTACAATTGGAAGGCACAAAAAGAACACCCGACAGTCCTCCAATGCCTCCACCGCAAGCGCCACAACCTCCTCCACCACACACCCAGCAAACGTACCATGGTACGAGACCAAAACGTTACCAAAATAGAGCCAATAACCGCGACTACGCTCCAAGGCAAAACTTTCGACACCAAAATTCTCGCCCCGACCAACACCATCCGGATCGCCGATCGCGACCACCGTGGTATGATTACGACCGTTCTGAAGAGTGGAAAAGACACGACAACGACCGCCGAACACCTCCACCCAGAAACGAACACTCAAAACCTCGGTATCACAAAAATAATCAAAGGTCATACGACCAGCAGCCGAACAGATCAAGATCAGACGATGAATCTAATGAAATAGAAAGTTTAGAAATTAGGTTATCTAACCAAATCACTAAAGAAATGGCATCCATCAAGAAAATGTTCGAACAAATGATAGATGACAAAATCAATAGAAAGCAAAAACAATCAAAATGCAAAGATGACGATGATTCGCCTAGTGCTGTCTTGCTGGTGCAAACACATGCACCAAACCACCGTTTTGCCAATGGACATCAGTCCATTGAGGGTGAACCACCAATTCACCAATTCTTGTGCGACCTCTACGAAAGAGGAATCGCCCGAAAGTTTTATATATCAGCCACTTTTGAAGGTGTGCTTACCAATGAAGCCTTACTTGACACAGGAGCAGACATATCCCTCATGTCTGCCCAACTGTTCAATGAGCTGCGCAGCCTAGCCAAGGAGACCAACCTAAGGTTGATACTCCAAGACTGCCACATTGACATTGAACCTTATGGCGACAACGCCACTGTTATCACAAAGAAGGCTCTCGTACAAGTCACCATAGGGCACCTGACCCTGGTGCACCCGTTTTACATCTCAGACCACAACCAGGTTCCTCTTCTCATAGGTATCGATCTGCTCAACCGATTTGAGCCCCTGATCGACTTTCAAAATCGGAAAATCTGGGCCCAAGTCAGGCAGCCACTGCCGCTGCAGCATGACTCACCCGACGGAGTTCAGTGCTACCAACTGAACCACCCTCAGGCTCTAAAGGAGACCCCCAGCCGGTCTCCGGCCCAAATGCGTCCGGCTACTAAAACCGTAGACCGTACTCTAACGACCAGAAGTACCTACCTGTGCTCGTTAACCAACAACCCCCTCGCTACCGATGGTCTTGCGTTTCAGAACCGACACATCAACGATGCTCTCGCCAAAGAAAGGGCGCTATCAGGAACACCCTGGTCCTTTGACCCCACCCAGCTCGCTGAGCCCCACCCGTTGTCAGTGAATGCTATTACGCGCTCTCGTGCAGCTGCCGAGACCGACACCCCAATGTCCTCACAGGTCATCACACCGGTAAAACCCGCTTTCACCGACAATGACCCAATAACGTTAAAAGTCTCCTCGGACTTTGCCTCCACATCCAGCCATCTGTTCGCTGCCCGTCGCTCATTACAGATAGTCAAGGGCACCTTGGTCCATGTTTCTGTGGACTCCCAAACGCATGCGTTCGTTGTCCCACAGAACCAAAGGGGGGTGATATTGGCACATGCCCATGACATGCCCTACGCCAGACACAGAGGAGTCAAAACCAAAACCAAGCTAACACCGCTACCGCTTACACCACCCACCAATACACGACCGATCTTGAGAACCACCTCCGAGCTACGTTCGCGTTTGCTCAAAAACACCTCAAAGAGAGCGCGAAGGGCCGTAAAACCTACTACGACCAAAAAGCCTCACAAGAGGAACTACAGGTGGGAGACCGCGTCTGGTATTATAGCGTTGCTCCGCCCGCCGGCAAAACCAATCATCATGCAGCCAAACTGAAAAAATAAATAAATAAATAGAAGAAATTTCTTCCCAAATGAACAGGACCCTACCTGGTCACCGATAAACTGTCTCCAGTGGTGTACCAAATAAAGATTCCGAGCACAAAAACCGAATCAAAGCTCAAATGGGTCCACCGAAAACCAAATTAAGCTATACAGAACACTAAAATCAACAGACAAGCCATCAACCGCGAGCTGAATAAACCCTACGAACCGAGAGATAGCATTCCTAATTAACCTACCAGTCGTCACGTTCAATAACATCTACCACCTCAAGGACGACATAAACTCAGACCTAGGAACTAGAATCCACTACGCTATCTGGTCCCACCGAGGACACACCCGAGGGTCAGGACTTAACCGTGCTGGTTGATCCGTAAACTTCCAATCAGCCATCCCATTGATCAGGCCCCAAACATTAGCATATCTAACACCCTGCTACCGAGACCACAACGCGTCTCATTATATAGGCACAGGCCAAATTTAGCCAGAGCAAAAGAAAGCCCTTCTTTTGCTCTCATTTAGTTTAAGATCCCTTAGGGACTTCTTTTGTGTGTTTAGATTTGATTCTTTTATACCCTGCATGCTTTGTCTTTGTCTTATTGATGTGCACCAGGAGTAACTGACCGATACCACGCTATCTATGTGTTATGTGTACACTTTTATGTTACCCCATCCTGCTGATCCCAAATTACATGTTCACACCGAGCATTGTTGAGGGACGCATAGCAACATATAGTACACACACCTAGTCTGCCTCCTGGTCTACGGGTGCCCACTGCCAAGCGGCACCTTAGAATCGACTCCATGGCCGCCCAACTCCTACCTCCATGGTCCACGGGCATTAACACCAGGCAATGCTCCAACGCCAGCCACCAGGGGCTCCAGGCTTCAACCTCCGGGGCTCCAGCCTCAAACCTCCAGGGGCTCCAGGCGTCAACCTCCGGGGCTCCAGTCTTCAACCTCCGGGGCTCCAGCCTCAACCACCAGGGGCTCTAGCTTCAACCTCCCGGCGTTGCCTCCAGTAGTGACTTCCTGGCAATGCTGCTCATCTCAACGTCAAGGTGAGAGTGATTTCCCTACCCTACAGGGGGAAACGCCTCCAATTTCCAACAAGGACGTTGGACTTTTGTCACTCCTGAACTTTCGTCAGGGTGTGTGAGGACCTCAACACACCTTTACCTGTTTCCAGTTTTCGTCAACTTGAAGGTTCGTTCCCTCTTTTGTTTCTTCAAAAGAACTTTTTGATAAGAGCTTCAAAGCATTGAAACCTTATCAACAGGGGGATTATGTAGGGAACTAAACCCCAAGTTGATCTGGACTTAGAACATTTGGCTTCACCAGTCCGTGGAGTCAAAGAGTCTGCCTTCTACTGGGATGTGCAAACATTCCCCAAGGGGGGTCTTCTCCCCTTTCTGTCCGAACAAAGGGATAGAAGGATCCCAGACCAGTTGTCTCCTGTTATCATCTCCCTGCTACATTACGATCAAAAGAAGAACATCCCTCTCCTTCCCCCTTTTTCAAACAGATACCTCTGGATGCTGTAACATCAAAGAACTGTCCCAATGACCCCTTTGACCCCCTGCAGATATTGTCACCTCCCGAACCCAAACCAATGGTTACACAGGACAATGGAATAACCCCAGTTCTCCTGCTCAAATGAGAACAAAGGACATGTGCTGGACTGAAAAGTTACAAATGAAAACATTTTTGGAATGATTTCTACTATAATTGAAATTGCAAATGTGTCTGCACTCGTGTCATGTAATTTAACAACAACAGAATGCTATTTTAAAGTGTTTATCATTTAAAAGTGCTTAAAAATACCAGAAAACATCACAAAAGTTAGTTTGAGGTATTTACTGCAATCATATAGTTAAGAGGAGGCATAACATGATTTTTGACATTTATGTTTATGAATAATTACAGGTAAAATGCATTAATTAATTCCTAAAGTGATTCTAGGATATTTTCCAGTCATGTTTGGTATCAAACCCTTTCGTAATTCATGATATTTCAGGATATGATGTTGAAAAGATGTTTTGAAATATGTGGAATTAATTATTAGGCATTCTTTTATGTTTAGAATCATCCCTTGTCGTCTGTCTCTGTCTTACACTCACACACACCCACAAGCTGAAAGCAGTGGCAGTGACCAATCACCGACATGATCACAGAATGATCACCCTAGACGCCTCCTCCAAAAGGCGTCGCAAAACTTCCTTTAAAAAAAAGACGCGCGTTCCTAACTTCAGTTTTGGACGCGGGCGTTCATGCTCACACGTATTCCCTCATGTTTCCAGTCTTTTCATTTATTTCATTTTATTTTTAGTTGAAACAGTTAGATTTTGGAAACCACAGCTGCTTGGTTCGGACGAATACAGCATCTAGTGACGTGCGTAACAGCCGAAAGGAAGCCCGGCCCGCGACCCGTTGGGGTTAGCCAAGAGCCATTCTCTAAGCCAGCTGCGAAGGCCTAACCGCCCGGATCGGCTGAAGGGGCTACACTCTGTTGAACCGAAACAGAACCAACGGTGGCACGTCCTGCTGCTGTTTGTTCGTCTCCCCCTTGTCCGTCCTCCTCTCTTTGTTATGAGCTCTCTTTATTTTATTCTTTGATTTTATGATCTTATTATTGAATATGTATCCTGCATTTTTATTCAATATTTAGTAGATTAGCATCCTTCTAGATTAGTGATTTCACTTTATTACGTATAATCCTCACCTTTATTAGCCTAGAAATGCATTTTATCATGATTTAATTATCCCATTTCAATTGATATTTTGACTGTGTTAATTGTTGACTTTTGAATAAAAGGTTGAACATAATATTTGATTCCTCTGATTCATTAAAGCTGTGGTTATGGTGTAGATGTCTGGTAGAATTCACTTTTCCCTGGTTTCACATTGATGAGTTTAGTCTAAAAACTTAGACATATTTCTCCTGTTAAAAGGAGTGGCACCCCGCAAATTTGAAGTAATATTAATAATCATAATTAATATTCTTAGTTATATAACCCATTAATAATAACTCATCTCATCTTCCTACATAAATAAGCTTGATCTTCAAGCTCAGACCAGTATAAAGATGGATTTCTACTCCATTCTTAATTCAACCTTTCCATTAAAAAAAACAGAAAGGCTATAACTTACATCCTACTACACACATAGTTCGTAGTAGGATGACCATTAAGGATTGATTAAATATCTTAAAATTGCATGATCTTGTTGATGTCTACACAGCAGTTGTGATGTACAAGGCTCACAATCTCATGCTTCCTCACTGTTTACAAAAGATGTTTCAAACTAGAGAATCAAGATATAACCTCAGAGGAACTGATCTGCTACAAAAACCCATGGCGAAGAGTAATACTAAGAGGAGGTGTTTATCAGTCAAAGGAGTTGATCTGTGGAACGGTCTACCTACACAACTTAAGGGCTCCAAAACTATTCATGCGTTTAAGAAAATGTACAAGTTAAATATTATAGAGAAGTATAGAACACTTGAATGAAACATTAGAAAAGAAGTTGATCGAGGATGCTTAATATAATTTTGATTGTTGAAGTTTATGTTTTGTGCTTACATGTTACCATCGTTGGTATGAGAGAAACTGTATAATTATGTCACCTTTGGACATACATTAGTGTTTCAGTTGTATAAGGGGTTAGGCAAAATAAGTCTTGACTTCAGCCTTAACCCCTTTCGGTCAGGCATCAATTAGCGGTTGATATTCTTAATGTATACTTATTTTTTTTTTTTTTTTTCCTGTCGTGTAATGTGTGGAATCTTTGAATGACCTAAGATCTGGATGTTCACAATGACCGAAATAAACTAACTAACTAACTAACTAACTAACTAACCATGGCTCAGTGGGTTGTCCAATAACCGAAGGGTTGGGGTTTCGAATCCCGCTCTATCTAAGTCATTGCCGTTGTGTTATTGGGCAAGACCCTTCAAAGAGTGAACAGTTCTGTTCCCACGGTAGTGTGACTATATGACGGTGTAAGGCAGTTCTTTGTATGTCTGCTTGTTTATTTTTGGCGTGTTACTACGGCCTCCATTAAAGCCTGTAAAACTTTTAACGGCTCGAGTAAACGTCATTACAATACTTTTTGGGCAGAGCAGCTGTGCGTGTGCGCGCCCCCCTCCCCCCGCGAGGTACCACACTATTAATCTACCAGCAGCAATACGTTCAATAAAATAATAATTTACGTCAGGTTTGCTTCAGACTTGGGCCTACAATTTAAGTTAATGGGTCGGGCTTGGGTTAAGTCGGGCTTTATGCCCGCAGGTCGGGTTGGGCTGGATTTTTTGGGCCCGATCTAACCTCTAGGTAGAATCACTTCAAACCGAGCTGCTATGAGAGGGATTTGCAGGCTAAGCTAATTGGCACAAACTTTGTTTGCATGTTGCATATGTTTATATTGAAAACTATAGCGCACATTTTGAAACCGTTGTTTTCATGTTTGTGTGCAACAATAATACACACAAGTTATGTAGGTAAGTAATAATCCAGAAATAACATACATTTAAGCTTAAAAAACATTTATAATTCTCCTCTGTAACCACACATAGCCACACCCCCTAGCAGCATGGCGGCCAATCGCATAGCGATGCAATCCCTCGACGTAGAAATACAGTCAGCATATACCAAGCTTTAGCCATGTACTTTTTACTCTCTTTCTTTAATTACGTGGTTAGCGTTAGCGCTTAGCCCAGTCTTATGTTTTGGTGGGTTAAGTTAGCTTAATTAGCTTTCGTCCAGTTTCTAGTTTCTAGTTGTTGCCGTGGGTTAATCTCTGTCACTGTGTTTGTGGGAACTTTGGGTGGATCTGATGGAGGAACTTCACGGCAGCTTCAGGTAGGCTGTGTGTGTGAGCGGCAGCGCAGAGTTCCTGGTAGCACCCCAGAGAATAATAAGTTGTTGACAAAAGACAGAGCGATTTTGACCCGGGAAACAAGGTTTTTAGCAGCATTCTTGGCTAAATCTTGGCTTAATCGTTTCTATCGTGGTATGACATTTTCTTACCGGTGGGATGTTTTTGACGATATATCTCCCGCTAATTACGTCCATAACGTGCATACAGTGCTGAGCAAAGATATACAGAATGTGAGATAAGCCACTACAATGTTCAGTTTCATCCATTTTCTTCGAAAATGTCGACTAATCGTTGCACCCTTGATGGTAACAAAAGCTCTGTCCTAATTTTGCATGCTGAGTGGGTCAAGGGGACATCCAAGAAGCAGATAGTTGCTGAGAAAGGTGACATTTAATTCTCTCGTAACATACAACGTTGTATAATTGCACAATACCCACGATGCCAAATTGTAACGGTTCCTACTATGCTAGAAATTCTACACAACGGTACTACTGTGGATTACGATACTACCGGTGCCAGTTTCCGCAACATCGCGCCCGCCTCTACTGTCCTCCCGGCTTCCCACTGCACAGTCTAAGCTCAATGAATGCTACTCACTTGAAAACAAACCAACATGGCAACTACAGCAACCGAACTACACAGCTGCTGAATGATTGGCTGTTAGGGTCCGCCCATCTGTTAGCTGATTGTGTATTTCTGCCGGTAAGAACGAACTCCATGAAGACAGCTCCACTTCGATTGAAATTAGCTTCTAAACAAACAAGACAGTGGATTTGTTATCCTAAGTTGATTATTTATATTAGTTAAACATAAATCTGTCACAATGGGGTTTTATTTTGGAGGGCAGGCAGGAGGTCTTGGACTCCCTTCCAGCAGCTTTCTCCTGCTGATAAGTAAGTAAGTAAAGAATTTATTTCAAACCTGCACACAACACAATACAACTTACAGGCATACAAACAAGTGCATGGTTTGAAAAGGGGATGGATGAAGCAGACACTTATATAATTCCAATCCCCCCACTCACCCTCCACAGACACTACATCACAAATTACAATAATAACACAAAAACAATATAATACAATAAAAATACAAAAAACAACCAAAAAAACAAAACAACCAGCCCAAACATTTCCTGATCCCAAACCCCCTCTCCCTTAATGCTTACAGCTGAGGGCATCAGTCTCTCTCTTCCAAATATTGCAGCATAACATTTTTTTTGTAAGTGTTTTTAAATTGGATAATGTTTGAGCAATCTTTGAGCTCCTCGGCCAAACCATTCCACAAGATAACTCCCCGAACTGCGATGCACATGGATTTTAAAGTTGTTCTAATTTTTACTTGGTACAATTTGTTGCTCCCTCTTAAACTATAAGCATGATGTGCGTCTCTTATCATAAAATAATTTTTGAATATTTAATGGTAACAATTTTTTTGATGCCCTGAACATTATTTGAGCCGTTTTGTATTTTACCAAATCAAGTAGTTTTAAAATTGATGATTAAAAAAAAAGTGGCTTTGTGTGTTCATTATATTTTCTTTTCTGAACGATTCTAATAGCTTTTTTCTGTAAAGTAATTAAAGGCAATAATTAGATGGGTAACAATTTCCCCACACCTCTAAACAATAATTTAAGTATGACATCACTAACAAATGGAACAATATCAGTAGGGCATTGTGAGTGAGAGCATGGCTAACTCTCCTCATAACACCCACACATTTCGCAACTTTTGTCCTTAAATAACTAATATGAGGTTTCCAAGAGATTTTCTCATGTATTACAACTCCTAAAAATACAGTTTGTTTTACTCTTTTTTTTTCAAACATCTGTTTATTGAAATTTACATCACATCAACATTTCTTACACAAATATGCATGTTTCTTTTTTGTTCTCTTTTTTAACAATGAAAAGTACAAAGTATACCCCCCTCCCCCCAATGAAAAAAAAAAAAAAAAAAAAAAAAAATAAAAAAAATAGAAGAAAATACAATAAAAAATTTGAAAAACTGTCATTTACAATTTGGATTTTTCAAAATAGTCGATAAAGGGTTGCCATATCTCCTGAAATTTTGATATGTTACCTCTGACTGAGAATTTGATCTTTTCTAATTGTAACAGATTCATCACCTCCCTAAGTAGCGCTGGATGTGCTGGTGGGTTTTTCTGCTTCCAATTTAGTAATATCATCCTTCGGGCTAACAGCGTCACATAGCGTATCACATTGTATTGGTTCTTTGATAAAATTGTTGTTGTAGCTTTAACCCCAAATACAGCCAACACTGGGTCTGGCTCGAGTCGAATATTAAGAACGCTAGATAAAGTTTTAAAAACATTAACCCAGTAGTTACAAAGTCTCGGGCAGTTCCAGAACATATGTGCCAAGGAAGCTGGGGCCTGTCCACATCTGTCACACAGAGGATCGACTGTAGGGAACATCTTTGACAGTCGTAGCTTAGATAAGTGTAGTCTGTGTAGAATTTTGAACTGTATCAGTCCATGTCTGGCACATACAGAAGAAGAGTGGACAAATTCTTGTGCTCTTTTCCATTGATTCTCTGTGATTTCCACTCCCAGATCCTCCATCCAAGCCTCTCTTAGGTGGTCTAGTGTTGTTGTGCAGTCCATTTGTGTTAGATTATCGTGAATCTTAGAGATCGCCTTTTTAGTCTGTGGTTCAGGCAATAACAGTGAGTCCATTGGAGAAACCAAAGGTTTGTTTGGGAAGGATGGAAATGTCTTTTTAATAAAATTTCGGATTTGTAAATACCTAAAGTGGTCTGTGTTGGGGATATTAAATTTCTCTTTTATTTGCTGGAATGAGGCAAAAATGTTGTCGATATATAAGTCATTGATTGTCCGAAGACCCTGTAAATACCATTTGTGAAACGACTTATCGGAAAGTGAGGGGGGGAATGAATGATTATTTATTATTGGCATTAGTGGCGAACATTTCTGCCAGCCAAAGTGCTTCCGGATTTGGGACCAAATTTTTATAGAGTGTGAAATAATTGGGTTTTTCATCTTTATTTTTGGCGTTGGCAGAGTAG